>NW_024096818.1:210000-420879 GCF_016545835.1 Crotalus tigris | reverse complement strand
TGACTGTGGGCCAGTCATTCTCTCTCAGCCCTAGATATCTCACAGAGTTATTGTTGTGGGCTGAAAATAAGAAGAGGAAGATGTGTTGTACATGTTTGCCATCTTGAATTATTTGTAAAAACAATAAAAGGCAGGATAGAGATAGATAGATAGATAGATAGATAGATAGATAGATAGATAGATAGATAGATAGATAAGCTTTATTGTCATTTTTATGCTGTGAGCACAATGGCACAAATTAAAAATGAAATTTAGTTGCTTGTTCTCAAAGTGTACACCTACATAACACACATTTAAACATACTATATACAACATATGTATAGACCTACACCCTTATATAAGTAACATATAAATATTAATCATTGTCCATCTTGAATACATAACAGAAGGAGGAAGCTTGAGAGTTCACAAAGTTAATATTGTATGGAACAAAACTGTGATTGAATCTGGATGTTCTGCTTCGGATACCACAAAGCCTCCTCCCAGAAGGTAAAAGAAAAACAGGTCATGAAGAGGACGTATAGTGTCCCAATAAAATAAAATAAAATAAAATATAAAATAAAAGTGTAGTTGACAAAAGCAGATAGCAATTGAATTACTTATTTCTCTGCATGGGGTTTTCTTCTAATCAAAGTTGAGCTAACAACATTGGATTAGACTAGGAATACACAATTTAGGGCCCTGGAGTGTCTTTGTAGCCTTTCAGAATTTGATCCCAAATTGAGATGCTACAGTACCAAAGAAGAAACATACTACATACACGGGAGCCTTGTAGAGGGAAAGCCATGTGAGTCTATGATGGGAAACAATGAGGAGGGTTCTGGTAGTACCTGTCCCAACTAACACATTGAAGACAAAAGTTTTCATGAGCTGCAGATCACTTAGTTAAATGTATATTTTATGATTTGTATTGATCTGAGAACTTGATATTCATCCTAAGCCAAGGAAAGGGATAAACACCTTCAACATTAAGACTTTGCTTTTTGCAACACATCAAAGTTTTTATTGGCCTTGTTTCTAGGGAGGTGATTTAATATGAATTGTTGTAATTTAATGTTTGTTTATTGTTTTAATCTTTTTTTTTATTCTTGGGAACATAGGAATCAGTTCACAATACACTGGCCTATGAGCCTGAGCAAATAAGAAATAGAAATCTAACCACATTCATTTATGTATTAATTTTATAATGGAAATGCATTGAAAATTAAAGTATTCCATAAAAAAGGTCAAAAGAGAAGGGGAATACTCTTTCTCTAAAGCAAATTATGATTTAATGGGAAGGGAATTGGGATCAGAACTGCCCCCTGATGCTAAGCATACAACCACTCAATTTTTTTCAGTGTTCTTATAATTTATTTGAAGTAACAGCTTCAGTAGGGTAAATACACATATCATTTTTGTTGGGTTTACACTCAGGTTTCCATTTGCCAAAGAGGTCATCTCTAGAAAAATCTGAACAATCAAATGGGCAATTTGGACAATTTGTGTGGGAGAACGCTAATTTGCATCTTGACCTGATTCACTTCTGCTGTTACTGTTTTGAGTATTGTGGAATCTGAAAGAGAAATTTGCATGTGTTGGTTTTTAAATAGCTAACTGCTCAGGAAAAATTTTGACCAGTTAGCTGAACAGGAATGAAAGCCTTACTTTTTGACTGTAGTTAGAATTAATTGGAACATTGGTTTCCACAATGGAAAGCAAAAGACATCTAACACTTATTTCTCCATATATTGCATGAATTAACTGCAATAGAAATGAATTCCATTCCTGGAATATTTCATGATTACAATGAATGACCCCTATTAATGATACTGCTGTTATAGTTAAGAAACTCTTAAGAAACACATGCATATGAGTCTGTATTAATCTGTTATTTATTAATAGGCACACATGAGAAGTTGCTTAAATGCTATGTAAATAATAGAGCTATAACTTTAGTAAATTATAGAAAAAAATGTCAGTTCACAATGCTTCTTGATTATTTCAATATGTTATTGAATTATAAAGTGAGAGCAGTCATTTTACTGAGATTCAGACAATGTCTGCCTAGGGGACTTTTTTTGGGCTCCGCTGAGTGAGAAAAACTACTACTTAGAGTTTCTCCACTAAGAGAGAAAAACTATTGTATTTCTGATACAGAAGGCAAAGAAATGAGTTATCTGAAGTTTCCCTCCTGCGGATCATCAAAGAGCAAAGTGGTTCAGTGGAGTTCAGTTATGGTGACTTCTGGAGCAGGAAGACAGGGAGATCTAAGCATCTACACAGCCAGTTAAATGGATAAGGAGGAGGAGGAGGAGGAGAAACTTCAACCCTAAAAGTAGTTCCTTTTTCCATCAAATTACAGCTGCATTCTGGAATTCATGCAGAGATAGTAGTTGTCTTTACTACAACTTCAGTGTCACTAGAAGAAAGATAATTCTATTTTCCTACTGTTGCAGCCAAATAGGTTCAGGTAACACATGACAGAACCATTTTATATTTTCTACCGACAAGTGAGCAATGGAGTTAACTAAAATGAATAGAATTGAAGGCTCACATGAAATAAAATAGAAGTGCAGGAAGGATTTATGTTTCTATGGATCTAGGAATGAGCAATGGGTCTTCTTTGCATCTGTTCCTCCGTCCCGTTTTCTACTTCTCTTGACTTCCAGTGTGGTTATAGTCCTGGCAAGATGTGGTGTGGAGGAAAACACACTTCTTACAAATGGGATCAAGGATTGGGTAGCCACTGAGGCAACATTTAAAAATAGAAATACGCTAACGTATAATGTATCCTATAATCTGTCTTGCCTGTTTGGATTTAAATCTGTCTGTCTGTATGCCTACCTATTAGTGTTAACACTTAGCAACCACATAGATTTTCTTCATGATGTTCTGTCCTTAATGGCAATAGCATTTAGGCTTATATACCTTCCCACAGTACTTGACGGCATTCTCTGGACAGTTTACAATGTTTCGCATATTGCCCCCAACAATCTGGGTCCTCATTTTACCGACCTTGGGAGGATGGAAGGCTGAGTCAGCCTTAATAATAATAATAATAATAATAATAATAGTAAAGTTGGAAGGGACCTTGGAGGTCATCTAGTCCAACCCCCTGCTCGGGCAGGAAACCGTACACCATTTCGGACAAGTGGCTGTCCAGTCTCTTCTTAAAAACTTCCAGTGTTGGAGCATTTACTTCTTTTGGAGGCAAGCTGTTCCACTGATTAATTGTTCTCACTGTCAGGAAGTTTCTCCTTAGTTCTAGGTTGCTTCTCTCCTTGATTAGTTTCCACCCGTTGCTTCTTGTCCTGCCTTCAGGTGCTTTGGAAATAGCTTAATTCCCTCTTCTTTATGGCAGCCCCTGAGATATTGGAATACTGCTATCATGTCCCCCCTTGTCCTTCTCTTTGTTAAACTAGACATACCCAATTCTAGCAAACGTTCCTTATATGTTTTAGCCTCCAGTCCCCTAATCATCTTTGTTGCTCTTCTCTGTACTCTTTCTAGAGTCTCAACATCTTTTTTACATCGTGGTGACCAAAACTGGATGCAGTATTCCAAGTGTGGCCGTACCAAGGCATTGAAGAGTGGTATTAATACTTCACGTGATCTTGATTCTATCCCTCTGTTAATGCAGCTTAGCACTGTGTTGGCCTTTTTGGCAGCTGCAGCACACTGCTGGCTCATATTTAGGTGATTGTCTACTAGGACTCCGAGGTCCCTCTCACAGTTACTACTATTGAGCATGGTGCCACCTATGCTGTACTTGTGCATTTGGTTTTTCTTGCCCAAATGTAGAACCTTGCTTTTTTCACCATTGAATTTCATTTTGTTAGTTAGTGCCCAGTGTTCAAGTCTGTCCAGATCCTTCTGTATCTTAAGCATGTCTTCTGGAGTGTTGGCTATTGGTGTCGTCTGCAAATTTGATGAGTTCCCCATCTATCCCTTCGTCCAAATCGTTGATGAAGATGTTGAAGAGTACTGGGCCCAGAACAGAGCCCTGGGGCACCCCACTACACACTTCCCTCCATATAGATGCAGTTCCATTGAGGACCACTCGCTGAGTACGGCCGGTCAGCCAGCTACGGATCCATCTGGTGATGGTTCTGTCTACCCAACATTTTTCTATCTTGTCAAGTAGTAGGTTGTGATCTACTTTATCAAATGCCTTACTGAAGTCCAAGTAAATTATGTCCACAGCATTCCTCTGATCCACTAATTTTGTCACTTGGTCAAAGAATGCAATAAGATTTGTCTGGCATGATCTTTTTTGACAAATCCATGTTGGCTTTTAGTAATGACTTTGTTTGCCTCTAGGTGTCGTTGATTCGTTGTTTGATTATCTTTTCCAGGATCTTCCCAGGTATTGAGGTCAGGCTGATAGGTCTGGTATTTCTGGATCCATTTTTTTTTCCTTTTTTGAGGATGGGAACTACATCAGCTCTTTTCCAGTCCTCTGGTAGTTCCCCTGTGTTCCAGGATCTTTGAAAAATATAGTTCAGTGGCTCCGATATCACATCTGCCAGTTCCTTGAGAACTCTGGGGTGTAATCCATCTGGTCCTGGCGATTTGAACTCATCTAGGCTGGACAGGTGCTCCCTAACCATTTTCTTGCCTATCTTAACTTGTGTTTCTGTTTTGTTTTTTATGGCACTATTTTTGATAGGTTGGTCTGTTTTTTCCCTTTGTGTAAAGACAGATGCAAAAAATGAGTTAAATAATTCTGCTTTCTCCCTGTTGCTTGTCACCTTCTTGCCACTTCCACCCACTAATGGACCAATCATTTCCTTCACTTTTTTCTTGTTTTTTACATGTTGAAAGAAGCTTTTTTTGTTATTTTTGACTTTGGTCACAAGCCTTAGTTCATTTTGAGCCTTGGCTTTTTTCACTTCATCTTTGCAGGCTCAGGCTATTTGCTGATATTCTGACTTAGTTATGTTCCCCTCTTTCCACTTTCTATACTTGTCCTTTTTATCTTTCAATTTGTCAGAGAGTTCTTTATGCAGCCATGCTGGTTTCTTTTGGGAGCTGTTGTTTTTCCTCTTTGAGCCTTGAGCCCCATCAGGATCAAACTCCAAGCTGTTGGCAGAGTTTGCCTGCAATACTGCACCTTAACCACCAGGGCTCTGATTCAAGTCTTCCAACAGCATACTTTCCGCAGAAGTGATATCAAAGATAAGCACTTGCTCGTCAGGATGGGACACAGCTTTCCTAGCAGGAGTGCTAACCCTAACCCTCAAATCTTCCAAAAAATATATTCAGCTTGTTTAGGAAGTCTGTTGTCCTTGCGTCTCAATGGAGCCACCTTATAATCCGTAATGGTCTGGATTCCTTGCCACATTTGCCTGATGTTTGTTGGATCCTGGAAAAAGTTCTGAATTTTCTGGCAATGGGCTGGCTTTGCACCTTTTACGGCACTTTTCAAATTAGCTCTTGCTGTTCTAAGTGCCAGCACATCACTGGATTTAAAAGCCACATTCTGTGCTTTCAGCATCTTGCGGACCTCATAAGTCAGTCACGGTTTTTCATTCACCCTCACAGCAATGCTTTTAAGGACTCTATGGACTTTTGGATACATGCAGATGCCGTGGTGGCATACTCCTCAACATTTATATGTTGGTTATCAGTTGCTGTTTTTTTAAAGATATCCCAATCTATGCACTCAAAGCAGTCTTGTAATGCTTTTATAGTTCTCTCTGCCCAAACCCTCAACTACTTTACTGTAGGTTTCACTCTGACTAATAAAGGTTTATATGCTGGAATAAGCAGCACTGAGAAATGGTCAGAGGGGCCCAGGTGAGGGCGGGGTAGAGCTTTGAATGCTTTCTTGATGTTGGAATAAGCAAGATCCAGTGTATTGTCCCCTCTGGTTGCAAAGTCCACATATTGATGGAAATGGAAATAGGTCCAAACTATAATAATTTGAGCTTGAACATTTATGCCTTGATTAAGAATTCTGGGTTGATTTGTTCAATGATCCATTTCTTTGTTTTCTTAGCTGTCCATTGTATTTCCAGGAGTTTTCTCCAATTCACAAGCATCAATACTATTTCTATGCACTTCCTTCAAAGTCCAAGTTTCACTTACATAGCGTGTCACAGGAAGCACTGCTTCCATGATTCTGATCTCTGTAGGTACAGATATTTTACAGCATCTGAATAGTTTTTCCAAGGCCTTCATAGCTGCTCTACCAAGTGCAAGAGTACGTTTGGAGGGTTTGTTCCCTCATTGTTAATAGTTGATCCTAAAAAGCAGAAGCTACCTAAATTTTAATATTTTCATTGCCAGTTCTAAGGTTGGTGTAGCTGTTGTCATCAGTCTGGCCACATACGCTGACTTGATGGCACATAATCAATCAATCAATAAATAATCTCAACCAGAATTGGCATTGGATAGATAGAAGATCATTTGAGAAACCAAGGGCTATGCAATAAATTAGTTAAAAAGATTCCTAGAAGAAAGCAGACCACTTCCCTGTGATTGCTAAGAAAACTTCATCCTGAGATTCATGAGTTAAACATGGCTTGAATTGTCTCCCTTGGATATATATATATATATATATATATATATATATATATATATATATATATATATATGTAGGTCTTTGGTTGTTCGGGTTTTCTCCCACGTAAAATTGGAAGTGTCTTGGCGACGTTTCGACGAAGTCCCATTCGTCATCTTCAGGCTGGTGCTTTCAGCTTCGTGCTTTGAGCAGCAATGTGTGGTCTTAGCTGTTTATTCCTTTTAACTGCCAGTGGGGGTATGAACTGATTGGGTGGGAGCTTGGCTGTGTTCTGATTGGGTGGAGGTGTGTTCTGAATGGTTAGGGGCGTGGCTGTGCTCTGATTGGCTGGGGGGTTGGCTGTGCTCTGATTGGCTGGGGGAGTGTTCTGTTTGGTTGTGCTCAGGTTAGTCTGAGTTGCAGAGGGATTCAAGATTTTGGGCTGCCCTGCCATTCCTTGGCTTCGCGTTCGGGGTCGTGCTTCCTCTTCATGGAGGGTGTCAGTTTGCTTCATGTATGGATTGGGGGGGTTTAAAGTGGCTAATGATGCAGCTGTGGTCTGGCTTCTGGTTTGTGGTCGTGCCTCATAGTCAGTGTGGCTTTGGGTTTGTTTTTTGCGTGGATGTTTGGTGGTGACCTCCTGTGTGGTTTTTGTGAGTGTGGGTCTGGTATCATTTTTTGTGTTAGGGAGTCGTTTGTCATAGAGGGCGGGTTTCCAAATGGCTGGTAGGCGGGAGGTATCATCTCGCTTGTTCATGCTGTGTGGGCGTTTTTCTATCTCGATGGCTTCTCTGATTATTCTGTTATTAAAATGTTCACTTTTGGCAATGGTTCTGGTATTTTTAAAGTCAATTTCATGTCCTGTGGCTTTAAGGTGTTGGACCAGGGAAGATGTTGGTTCCTCTTTTTTGATTGAGTTCTTATGTTCTTCAATGCGTGCACTTATTCTTCTGTTGGTTTGTCCGATGTATGTGGTGGGACAAGTGGTGCATGGGATTTCGTATACTCCTTGATTTTCTAATTCAATTTTATCTTTGGGGTTTCTAAGGATGGTGGATATTTTTCTGTTTGTGCAGAATGCTGTTTTGATGTTGTGTTTATGGAGGATCTTACTGATTCTGTCTGTGATGCCTTTTATGTATGGGAGGATGGCTTTGCCGTTTTCTTGTTCTTTGTCTTGGATTTTAGTGGGGGTTTCTTTTTGGATTAGGTTTGTAATCTTATTTCTATGGAATCCATTGGATGTTAGTACATTGGTGAGAGTGTGTAGTTCGGGCTTTAGGTGTTGTTCGTCAGCTAAGCGTTTTGTTCTGGAGATGAGTGTCTTGGCTACAGAGTTGATCTGTGCTGGGTGGTGGTGTGAGAGAGCGTGCAGATAGCGGTTTGTGTGTGTTTTCTTCTGGTAGATGGTGTGTCCTAGGGAGCCATTGGATTTCTTGTAGACTAAGACATCCAGGAAGGGAAGTTGGTTGTTAGCTTCTGTTTCCATGGTGAACTGTATTTTGGGGTGTAGGCTGTTGAGGTGTGTGAGGAAGTTGTCCAGTTTTTCTTTCCCATGTGGCCAGATTATGAAGGTGTCGTCTACGTATCTGAGCCAGAGTTTGGGTTTGTGATCAGATTTTTCTAGAGCTTGGGTTTCAAAGTGTTCCATGTAGAGGTTGGCAATGACAGGTGAGAAGGGGTGATCCCATGGGTGCTCCTTCTGTTTTGTTTGTATTTTGTCCATTATAGATAAGTATGTGTTGGATAGGCAGTGGTTGGTCAGATCTAAGATGTGACATTGACAAACGACTCCCTAACACAAAAAATGATACCAGACCCACACTCACAAAAACCACACAGGAGGTCACCACCAAACATCCACGCAAAAAACAAACCCAAAGCCACACTGACTATGAGGCACGACCACAAACCAGAAGCCAGACCACAGCTGCATCATTAGCCACTTTAAACCCCCCCAATCCATACATGAAGCAAACTGACACCCTCCATGAAGAGGAAGCACGACCACGAACGCGAAGCCAAGGAATGGCAGGGCAGCCCAAAATCTTGAATCCCTCTGCAACTCAGACTAACCTGAGCACAACCAAACAGAACACTCCCCCAGCCAATCAGAGCACAGCCAATCAGAGCACAGCCAACCCCCCAGCCAATCAGAGCACAGCCAAGCCCCTAACCAATCAAAACACACCTCCACCCAATCAGAACACAGCCAAGCTCCCACCCAATCAGTTCATACCCCCACTGGCAGTTAAAAGGAAGAAACAGCTAAGACCACACATTGCTGCTCGAGGCACGAAGCTGAAAGCACCAGCCTGAAGATGACGAATGGGACTTCGTCGAAACGTCGCCAAGACACTTCCAATTTTACGTGGAGAAAACCCGAACAACCAAAGACCTACATACAAAATACCCGCGAAACCTCAGAAAACAAATATTGAACCTCTACGGGAGGAAATCCACCATCTGACCAGGACCTATGAAAAACGTGAAGTCCAAAGAGCTTCCATTTTATGCGACCTCGCATTCCTACGCAACTGCCGAGATCAAAATCTAATCCCCACATGTTTCCAACTGAAATTCCACTCCAACTCTGCAGCCACCAAACGGATCCTGAAAAGAACAGAATTGGCCCTAATCAGAAATGAACTTCACACAAAAAGATTCCTCCTAGACCGAATTAACAAAGATCTCCTCACACTCCACCTCAAACTCAGCAACAAGATCCACCCCGCACTTTGGGACAAATCCAAACAACTCGCCGTCTGGAGAGCCGAAACACAGACCACCCTCAAGACAGATACACACACCAACAAACTCCAAAGACTACAAGAACGCCAGAAACAAACCCCTCCTCCCTCACAGCCACACATGAAACAAACAGTGCATAACATCTCAGATAGGATCCTCACCAAAGCCGAAACCAATGTCCTTTCCAAAGGATTCAACTTTGCAGTCGCTCCCAAACACATCCCCACTGAAACCATTATATGTGGAGTTGAAACCAGCCTGACTAAAATCAACCCCGACGACGCCAACAGAATCAGACTCGAAATCACCAACATCCTCTGCACCAGCAAGCCACCCAAAAGCAACTTACCCAAAGAGGAACAGACAGCACTACGTATCCTTAAAGAAGACACCAGCATAATAATCCTACCAGCAGACAAGGGCAACGCCACGGTGGTTATGAACACATCTGACTACCAAACCAAATTAACCAACCTACTCCAAGACTCCACATACAAACCCCTAAATACAGATCCCACCACCTACCTGGAAAAAACCACCAGATCCAAAATAAAAGCCTCCCCCATTAGCGAAGAGATCCAGCAAAGAATCATTCCCAGAGAGAAATCATCCAGATGCCCCAAACTCTATGGTCTCCCCAAGATACACAAGGAAGGAACCCCACTCAGACCTATAGTCAGCTCCATAGGCTCACCTCTACAAAACCTAGCCAAATTTCTCGCCAAACAACTACAGCCCTATGCAGAATCCATTACCTCACACGTAAAAAACTCATTCCAGTTTATAGAGATCATAAAGAAACAAAACTTACAGCCCAGCGACCTACTAGTGAGCTTCGATGTCATATCCCTCTTCACACAAGTGCCTATCAAAGAAGCCTTGACAGCTATCCAAAACAAATATAACCCCCCCAAACACATCTTAGATCTGACCAACCACTGCCTATCCAACACATACTTCATCTATAATGGACAAAAATACAAACAAACAGAAGGAGCACCCATGGGATCACCCCTCTAACCTGTCATTGCCAACCTCTACATGGAACACTTTGAAACCCAAGCTCTAGAAAAATCTGATCACAAACCCAAACTCTGGCTCAGATACGTAGACGACACCTTCATAATCTGGCCACATGGGAAAGAAAAACAGTTCACCATGGAAACAGAAACTAACAACCAACTTCCCTTCCTGGATGTCTTAGTCTACAAGAAATCCAATGGCTCCCTAGGACACACCATCTACCAGAAGAAAACACACACAAACCGCTATCTGCACGCTCTCTCACACCACCACCCAGCACAGATCAACTCTGTAGCCAAGACACTCATCTCCAGAACAAAACGCTTAGCTGACGAACAACACCTGAAGCCCGAACTACACACTCTCACCAATGTACTAACATCCAATGGATTCCATAGAAATAAGATTACAAACCTAATCCAAAAAGAAACCCCCACTAACATCCAAGACAAAGAACAAGAAAACGGCAAAGCCCTCCTCCCATACATAAAAGGCACCACAGACAGAATCAGTAAGATCCTCCATAAACACAACATCAAAACAGCATTCTGCACAAACAGAAAAATACCACCATCCTTAGAAACCCCAAAGATAAAATTGAATTAGAAAATCAAGGAGTATACGAAATCCCATGCACCACTTGTCCCATCACATACATCGGACAAACCAACAGAAGAATAAGTGCACGCATTGAAGAACATAAGAACTCAGTCAAAAAAGAGGAACCAACATCTTCCCTGGTCCAACACTTTAAAGCCACAGGACATGAAATTGACTTTAAAAATACCAGAACCATTGCCAAAAGTGAACATTTTAATAACAGTATAATCAGAGAAGCCATCGAGATAGAAAAACGCCCACACAGCATGAACAAGCGAGATGATACCTCCCGCCTACCAGCCATTTGGAAACCCGCCCTTATTGACAAACGACTCCCTAACACAAAAAATGATACCATACCCACACTCACAAAAACCACACAGGATGTCACCACCACACATCCACACAAAAAACAAACCCAAAGCCACACCGATGATGAGGCACGACCACAAACCAGAAGCCAGACCAGAGCTGCATCATTAGCCACTTTAAAGCCCTCCAATCCATACACGAAGCAAACTGACACCCTCCATGAAAATGAGGCACGACCACAAACGCGAAGCCAAAAAATAGCAAGGCAGCCCAAAATCTTAAACCCCTCTGCAACTCAGACTAACCTGAGCACAACCAAACAGAACACTCCCCCAGCCAATCAGAGCACAGCCAACCCCCAGCCAATCAGAGCACAGCCAACCCCCCAGCCAATCAGAGCACAGCCAAGCCCCTAACCAATCAGAACACACCTCCACCAATCAGAACACAGCCAAGCTCCCACCCAATCAGTTCATACCCCCACTGGCAGTTAAAAGGAAGAAACAGCTAAGACCACACATTGCTGCTAGAGGCACGAAGCTGAAAGCACCAGCCTGAAGATGACGAATGGGACTTCGTCGAAACGTCGCCAAGACACTTCCAATTTTACGTGGGAGAAAACCCGAACAACCAAAGACCTACATACAAATACCCGCGAAAACCTCAGAAAACATATATATATATATCATATATACATATGAAAAACAGTGAGCATCTGCTAATGTAACCAGATATTAATGGTTGGTAGGCAACATCAAGATCTCAGCTCTTTTCCATCATAACAAATCGTTCATCCCCAACTATATCCCCTTTGATGATATGAAGTGTCACACAGTGAGTGAAAAATGGTAATTTTATATGTGTTCTTCTTGATTATAAGAATATAATAATATTCCAGTAAGAGCATGTCATCTAAAACATCTTCCCTTGAAACTATATATTTTTCTCTGATGGAGATATAAGCAAATTAAACCAACGACTTCATCATTCAAGTAAAAGTCCTATTACTTTACTAAGGTTGTATAAATTGCATAACAGCCCTAATCAGAAAATTAGGTTTCTAGGAGAGTCTAAGAAATCTGAAAATAATATTCCAGCCCAGCGTGAGACTGACTTTAGTGCTTTTAGCTCTACACTTCTGTGATTCTTGTTACAGTTACCCTCAGTCTCTGCATTGAATATAGGGCAGCATGCCTGCATATAATAAGCAAGGAATGTTTAGTATGTTACCTATTGCAATTCAAAGGCAAACACAATCCTTCTGCTTCCAGGGCCAGCATTATCATATGGAGCACATCCTGCCACAAGCCACAGAAGTAAAGGAATGGGTTGCACTGGTAGAATGTCGGGGGCAAAATTATGTGTGAGCTATGTGATCTTCTTACACACTCCAGATCCAACAGTGGTCTACATCCAGTGGTGGGATTCAGCCAGTTTGCACCACTTCGGCAGAACCGCTGGCTAATTTTTTGTTGCCCAGGCCCAGAATGAACTTCCGGAAGCAGCATCCACACAGAGAACTTGTTTTTTATGTATTTGAATCCCACCGCTGCCCACATCCTTTTGCTTATGCTGAAGACCAAGTCAGTCTCACACTGGGGTAAATGGGAGAATTATATGGCTGTAAGATGAGGACTACCTTCAATATAACTACATTTTATGATTATAAGTATGGGAAGCAGCAATCAGTCCTGGGATCCATGTGATCATGTTACAGGTAGATTTTGGATTACTGCGGAAATAGCAATCTTGCAGATTTCTGCCTATCTGTGAAGTCATAGATGAAATGCAAGGGCTTTGCAGACTGGTGTAACTCTAATGTGATTTACTGTGGTTTTGCAGAGTAGATTTGTGCTCCAGCAAATGCTTTAGTTTTTGTCATGTACAGAGGGATAGAATCAAGATCATGTGAAGTATTAATACCAGTGCTTTTTTTCTAAAAAAAAAAAAAAAAGGTGCCAGAACTCACACACGTCATACAATCTGCCTTGCCTACCCTATAAGCTGCCGGAACTCCGTTCTGGATGTTCCATGAGAAAAAAAGCCCTGATTAATACCACTTTACAATGTGGTATACTGCATCCAGTTTTGATCACCACGATGTAAAAAAGATGTTGAGACTCTAGAAAGAGTACAGAGAAGAGCAACAAAGATGATTAGGGGACTGGAGGCTAAAACATATAAGGAACGGTTGCTGGAATTGGGAATGTCTAGTTTAATGAAGAGAAGGACGAGGGGGGACATGATAGCAGTGTTACAATATCTCAGGGGCTGCCACAAAAATGAGGGAGTCAAGCTATTCTCCAAAGCACCTGAAAGCAGGACAAGAAGCAACGGGTGGAAACTGAGCAAGGAGAGAAGCAACCTAGAACTAAGGAGAAACTTCCTGACAGTTAGAACAATTAACCAGTGGAACAACCTGCCTCCAGGAGCGGTGAATGCTCCAACACTGGAATTTTTAAAGAAGAAACTGGACAGCCATTTGTCCAAAATGGTATGGAGTTACCTGCCTGCCTTGATGACCTCCAAGGTCCCTTCCAACTTTATTATTATTATTATCATAAATTTCATGGTCCATTTGGGTGGAGATAGTTCTTGTTTTTGAAAGTATATTGGATAGCTGGGTATTAGATTTTTTTTTCTCTTCATAAGAAAAATCCTAAAGTGCTCACAGGAGGAAGTGCAGGTAGTCTTCAAATTACAACCTCAGCTGAACTCAAAATTTCTGTTGCTAAGTGAGACGGTTGTTAAGTGAGTATTGGCCTGTTTTATGACCTTTCTTGCCACAGCGGTTAAGTGAACCACTGCAGTTGTTAAGTTGGTAACACGGTTGTTATGTGAATCTGACTTCCCCATTGAGTTTGCTTGTCAGAAGATCACAAAAAGACACCGCAACCGTCATAAATATGAACCAGTTGCCCAGCATCACAATTTTGATCACATGATGGTGGGGATGCTGCAATGGTCATAAGTGTGAAAAATGGTCATAAGTCACTTTTTTCAATGTTGTTGTAACATAGAATAGAACAGAATAGAATAGAATAGAATAGAGCAGAGCAGAGCTGGAAGGGACCTTGGAGGTCTTCTAGTCCAGCCCC
Organism: Crotalus tigris; assembly: GCF_016545835.1. Taxonomy (NCBI): domain Eukaryota; kingdom Metazoa; phylum Chordata; class Lepidosauria; order Squamata; family Viperidae; genus Crotalus; species Crotalus tigris. The sequence goes on along the minus strand of NW_024096818.1, from coordinate 406,608 downwards.
CTGCTCAAGCAGGAGGACCTACCATCTCAGACAGGTGATTGTCTAGCCTCTTCTTAAAAATCTCCAGTGATAGAGCACCCACGATTTCTGGTGGCAAGCTGTTCCACTGGTTGATTGTCCTCACTGTCAGGAGGTTTCTCCTTAATTCCAGGTTGCTTCTCTCTTTGATCAGCTTCCATCCATTGTTTCTTGTCCTTCCCTCTGGTGCTCTGGTGAACAACATGACCACCTCTTCTTTGTGGCAGCTCCTCAGTTAATGGAATACTGCTATCATGTCTTCCCTATTTCAGCTAGTCTAAAGAAAAGAAGAAATAGGAGAGACATGATGAATTGTTGTAAGTCAAGGACTATTGGTAGTGCAAAGGACAAGCAAACTCTGCCCCAACATGAGCTACAGTGTGGTGGGTGAAAGCATCACATTCCAGAGTGACTGGAAGTTGGGCGTCATTATTAATTTGAAAAAGAAATAAAGAAAAAAACCTCAATGCTCAGAGCATTTTATACATTTTGAGAGCTGGGTATTAATCTTCTGAGAAAAGACAAACACCAGCTGGATTTCAGTCCTTATAGTATTTATCCTGTTGTGACAAATTCAGCTCTCCCCCAGCAGAATTCATGGTGACATTCTTTTACATTCCAATCTGATTTTCTTTTACAAAAAATTCTCCCAGTTCCTCATTAGCTCAAAGTCTTCAGAAACACAATCCAGACTTCTAAATGCTTAATAGTGAACATCGTGACAGCCTGTTCAGGATCCTCATTAATACCATTTCCTTTTGCTTCTTGATCCCCAGAATGTGGCACCTCTCCAAGTGGTTGTGCAAGATGACAACTGCATAGTTATTTCCCTGGAAGCAGCTGACGTGATGAGCTCATCCTCGGTGTATGTTGTGAAGATCACTGGTGAATCCAAGAACTATTTTTTCCAGTTTGATGAATTCAACAGCACTTTACCTGCTCCTGTGGTTTTTAATGCCACCTACCATGGTCTTTATTACATAGTGACCCTGATGGTGGTGAATGCAAATGTTATTTCCAAGCCGGCTAGATCACTAACTGTGTTAACTAGTAAGTATGTTTTTAAAACATTGTTGATTTGATCTGTTTGAAACTTAGATGTGCTATCTTTCTGCCATATGGATGCCATATCTTTCTCAGATGAGAAACAATTTAGTAAGTCCACTGGATCTTCCCACTGTGGCTAGTGATAGTTCTAAAATAATAAACATTTTTGCCAATAAATCAAACATTTCCTAAATTGTCAGTCTTGCCTTACTTGTAACTCAGTCACCCTGGCTTCTTTTTAATCATCACCATGGTCATTTAAAACAAAAATCTTAGATTTCAAACTGGTGAAATTTCAAAATTTCTATTTTACTCATTTTAGTTTTTTTTATCCTGCCTTTATTATTTTTCTAAATAACACAAGGTGGTGAATACCTTTAATACGTTGTCCTCCTCCTATTTTCCCTACAACAAAAACCCCGTGAGATAATTTAGGCTGAGGGAGAGTTATTAGGCCCAAAGTCAGTCAGCCAGCTTTCATACCTAAATTGGGACAAATGGGTTCATTAACCAGTAGACCAACTGGCTAACTTCCGTTTCAATGCTTTATATTTCTTTCCCCCAAAGTTTCTTTCTAGAGAGCAAAGATTTGGTTGAATATAACTGAGAGACCTCCAAACTGTCCCTCTTGTTTAAAGATGTTGTTACCTGCCTATCCAGATTAGAATCATGGCAGAGAGAGAACAAGAGCACTTAAGCTTTCCCTCCCACAGTGGATCAAAGTATTTCACCCATGGTGCAAACATCTGTTGGGATGCAATGCAATAAAGCCTCAGCTGCCTCATCCTCATTTGCAAAATAACTGCTGTTCGTTAAATAAAAACATACATTCAAGAGCCAGTTATTTTGCTAAAAGCATGTATAGATTGGCCCAGCAAGGCTAAGCAAGTCATGTATCTTAGCTCAAAAGTTGGGACTAGGCAAAAGAAAGCAAGAAAAGACAAAGGACAAGCACAAATAAAGAAACTAGCCTTGCTAGTGTTCATAAACATTCCCTGTTTAAATGCTGCATTTTTATAACTGCTGAAATTTTTAGTTATCTTTGTTGCCATGACAACCCTGGCAGCAATTAGAGAAAAATAACTACTGTTTTCCTTGTTCTGTGTCAAATGGCTCCCTGTTTGTTAAAGCTCATTGGGATATTGCATTGAGCCCATACGAGAGCATATTAATAAGGTCCATGCCTAACTGGGCTGCACCTGGACCCTAATGCCTGGCACATCACATGGATCCAGACAGACATTGCTTTCCAGCCCCATCCACCAGCCATCATTAGAGTCTGCTATGGGAGGGATCCTATGAAGGCACCAACAGCAATGCACAGTGATATAAAGCAATTGGTCCCTAAGCAGCCCTTTGCCATTTCACAGCAGTTTCTATTGATGCTTGCAAGGCTACATATCAGAATTATCTCCCTTTTTTGGGGTGTGTGGGAAGTGTGCTGACAATTACAGAACATATGAGAACAATGGTTTGAGTGTAGCCTTGAAACCCAAGTCTCCTGTTAGAGATTTCACGCACAGCATCCAACAGATGTCATCTCTACCATCCGTTGTTAGTTTTATAGATCTAGTTTTGCTTCTCTTCCCCCCCCCCAAGTATTAGATAGATAGATAGATAGACCTTTTTAATGCCGCGACCCCCAACCAGTTGTAAGTCAAGGACTACTCAACCGGTCGTAAGTCAAGGACTACTCAACTGGTGCAGCACCATTTGCAGAATGGGACTTTTGGAGGGCTCAGCAGGGCAGAGACAGCCTGGACAATTCCTATTGGCTTTTGAAAGCCAATAGAATTAGACTCTATTCAAGAGGATCTATTCTATTGGCTTTCAAAAGCCAATAGAATAAAAGGGAGTAGCACAGCTAAGGAAAAGGGGGAAAAATGGCGGACTGCGTTGTTTGGCAACCCCCGTGAAATGGTCGTTCGACCCCAAATGGGGTCCCGACCCACAGGTTGAGAACCACTGATATAGTGTGTTGTGTGTGTGTGTGTGTGTGTGTGTGTGTGTGTGCGTGAGAGAGAGAGAGAGAGAGAGAGAGAGAGAGAGAGAGAGAGAGAGAGATATCTGGTTCCATAGGAGGCTGCCTAATTCTGAATCAGAACAGTGATCTTTTAATCTGATACAATCCACCTGCTATTTCTATTTTTATCTACTAATCTGTGTTCAGCTTGAAGGGAAATTATTTAATCCTCATGGGTAACCTGTGAACTTCATATGTATGGTGATGATGTGGACAAGGAATGTCTGTGAATGTCCTGTCTTTCATCGTACAAGCCTTTTTTTCTATAGTAGTTTATAGCTTCCCTGGCTTCCCATGTTTATAATCAACCCAGGGAAGACATCTGGAGGGGGTTCCTCTAAAAAGCATCCTTGAGAAATTGATTCAGAAGGTCTCCTTCCCTTCCTCATGTCAAAAAAGTTGGAAAAGTCGTCTACTAACTTTCTGGTCCCTGTGAGGAATTTTGAAAGGCCATTTGGACCCAGTTCTAATCAAACCAAATGTTGCTCCTTAAGCAATCTTCCCATTTTACAAAAATATTTCTCGACAAAGAAATTCAGTACCTTATACACAACTTCAGGTGCAAGCTTTAAATGCTTATAAATCTTTTCTACTGCAACATTGTACTTCCTTTGTTCCAAATAATAGATAAACCTATCTCCATACAGCATTTAAAGCATGTTGTATAACAGTGGTTCTCAACCTTTTTAATGCCGCGACCCCCAACCAGTCGTAAGTCGAGGACTACTCAACTGGTGCAGCACCGTTTGCAGAATGGGACTTTTGACGGGCTCAGCAGGGCAGAGACAGCCTGGACAATTCCTATTGGCTTTTGAAAGCCAATAGAATTAGACTCTATTCAAGAGAGTCTATTCTATTGGCTTTCAAAAGCCAATAGAATAAAAGGGAGTAGCACAGCTAAGGAAAAGGGGAAAAAATGGCAGACTGCGTTGTTTGGCGACCCCCGTGAAATGGTCGTTCGACCCCAAATGCGGTCCCAACCCACAGGTTGAGAACCACTGTTGTATAGCTTAAGTATGGCCTCTACCTTGCAAATGTCCCCATTAGTCAACCTCATAAGGCAGGAGTCTTCAAACTCCTTTTATGACTGGTGGACTTCAACTCCCAGAAGAATAGCTGAGGAATTCTGGGAGTTGAAGTCCACAAGTCATAAAAGGGCCAAGTTTGAAGACCCCTGTCCTAAGGTCTCCTTGTATGAGACAGGCTATAATGTCAGCATTTAAGAATTTAAAGGTTAATATCAAAGGGCACACTATTTTGAGGATAGGAAAGAAGAAAAGAAGAGCACTCAAAGAACGAGGGATCTTTGAAAAAACAGATGAGAGCTTCCCCTGCTTTCTATTTCTTACTTAATATAAAAACATACAGTTTCTCTTCAGGTTACTAAAGAGCACCATTTGTTCCTTTTTTGATGGCAGAAATTATAAAGAGTGAAAAAGTTCACCTGAGATATGTTTAAGTCATTATGAGATTTTACTGAGATTTTATTTCTATTTCAAAACTGCTGTTCTCGATGGGCAAGTTACTCAAAGAAGTAGCATTGAAAGCAGTAAGATAATTAGCTATTATGTCCAACACAAACAAATCCCATTAATTTCAATGGACTTATTTATGATTCTTTTAACCTAAATACTATTTTTCATGATTTCTACAAGAAAGTTGTTTAGAAAGACAATAGAGATACTCATTAAAAAATTATTCAGTTGCAGTATTTTTTGTATACTAAGAAAGTATTTTTCATATTCTGAACAATGTAATATGTGTTGGAATGTTTTGGGCAGACAGTTTAAATAAAGGAGCTGCAGTTTCTCTTCTCTAAACTTTAATGAAAGGGAGAGCTACATTTCCCTCCAATTTCGAAATATAAGAGATTCCAAACATTTATTCTAGCCCAGCTTAACCGCCTTTAGTTAGACAATTATGCTATATACAGTAATTTGAAAAAGAATAATAACCAGTTTTAAAAAGGTAATACAGACTTCCAAGTAATTGTTCCAGGTAATTCTTGTCTTTCATGTTAAAGAAAGGTGCCTGTAAAGCTTTGAACCCTCCAAATACTGTTACCAGAACATCAAATACAGAAAGTCCTCGAGTTACATCCAAAATGGAGCTTGCCCATTATGGTTGGAAACCACTGATGGGATTCAGCCGGTTCACACCACTTCGGCAGAACCGGTAGTTAATTTTTTGTTGCCCAGGCCCAGAATGGACTTCCGGAAGCAGCATCCACACAGAGAACCGGTTGTTCACATATTTGAACCCCCCCACTGTTGTAAACCATGACAGTCATAAACCAGGTTACCCACATGACAAATCTGATTTTCTGACTTTTTTTGCAGAGGTCATTAAGCAAATCCCAAAGTTGTTAAGCAAACCAATCTTGCTATGGGGCTGGTTTTGCTGAAAACCAGAAGTGAATGCTATGGGAGGCCATCAGAAATTCAAATCCAAGTCATAAGTAACCCCTATGTAGGTCCATTCTAGTTTGGAATGGTCATAAGGCGAGGGCCACTTTTACAAGGAAGGATGATCTTTAATGAAAAGAAAGACTAGGGGGTGACATGATAGCAGCGTTCCAATATCTCAGGGGTTTCCATAAAGAAGAAGGGGTCAACCTGTTCTCCAAAGCACCTGAAGACAGGACAAGAAGCAATGGGTGGAAACTAATCCAGGAGAGATCCAGGCTAGAACTAAGGAGGAATTTCCTGACAGTTAGAATAATTAATCAGCGGAACAGCTTGCCTCCAGAAGTTGTGGGTGTTTCAATGCTGGAGGTTTTTAAGACGAGATTGGACAACCATTTGTCTGAAGTGGTAAAGGGTTTCCTGTTTGAGCAGAGGGCTGGACTAGAAGACATCCAAGGTCATTATAATTATGATAATTAAGCCCTGAGCTCTCTATTTAGCACAAGGATCTCTAAGACCTGTAGATTTTTTATGATTGTAAGCCAGTCAGAGTTATGTAAGATGGGCAGCCAATAAATTTTACAATCAAACAAATAGACTAGATAGAGAGTGATTTCCAGAGACTCGGTTTGTAGAGTATGTTTGGAAAGGAAATGAGCTGACTTTCCTGCAAAAGAATCACTTAGGGCAGGTCTTCTCCTGACCACCTTGATGTACTGGGTTTCTTTGTGTCAACATGGTGTGTAAGCTTAGAGGATAAAACTACCCATGGAATCACTAAAATAGGCAGTTTGGGGAGATAGGATCCTAGGCAGTTCTTGATTTGATTTCAGGCTTTCATCGTAATTTCTAACTCCTTATCTGAGAAATGGGTTCAGGATTCTAATAAGATTTATTTCCTGGAGAAAGACAAGCATATAGGAGGAAGAAGAAAAAAAAAACAGCAAAGAGGAAATGGTATTCTTAACCAGTTGGGGTTTTGCTTGCTTAAGAATCCTTGCTTCAGCCTCTCTTCCCATCTTTAAGGTAAAGTGGCCTTACAAGAGAAGAAATAACAGAATAACAGAGTTGGAAGGGACCTTGGAGGTCCTATAGTCTAACCCCCTGCTCAGGCAGGAAACCCTATACCATTTCAGACAAATGGTTGTTCAGTTTCTTCTTAAAAACTTCCAGTGTTGAAGCATTCACAACTTCTGGAGACAGGTGTTCCACTGATTAATTGTTCTTACTGTCAGGAAGTTTCTCCTTAGTTCTAGGTTGCTTCTTTCTTTGGTTAGTTTCCATCTGTTGCTTCTTGTCCTGCCTTCAGGTGCTTTGGAGAATAGGTTGGCATCCTCTTCTTTGTGGCAGCTCCTTACATACTGGAACATGGCTATCATGTTACCCCAATCATTCTGTTCACTGAATTAGACATACTCAACTCCAGAAACCATTCTTTATATGTTTTAGCTTCCAATCTTCTAATTATTTTTCTTGCTCTTCTCTGCACTCTTTCTAGAGTCTCAACATCCTTTATACATTACATTTTCCATCTATTCTTCCTTCTGAACCTCTTCCTTTGACTCATCTTGATTTGCTGGCTTTCAGAAGGAAAATGGCAGGAAAGAGACAATTTACAAGGCCTTTCGCTGAATCTAATTATCAGCTAATCGGATCAAGAGGACTGAAATAAATTTGTAATAAAAATGAATACAGCATCTCTTCCTTATTCAATTTCCTCTAGGAAGAAATAACAAGCTAATGTAATCACTTAGTCTATAAAGTTGCCATAATTAGAAAATTGAGATTATTATAGAGTAGCTTGCAAAAGCTGTACAAGGCAGAAAGTAATGGAAGATTGCTTGGCTAGTAGTGTGTGATAAGCAGCATTTCTCTGGAATCTCAAGGCTGTCTTGTAAGGGCTTTAATCAGGAATTCTTTTATACCTAGCCCTGGAGAAATTGTCTGAAGATTGCATCCTATAACCTTGCATCCTAGATCTTACATTGCATTACTTTTATACCCTATCTTGGCTCTAGGGAAGCTTATTCTCCTCCTTTTTTTCCAAGAAATTTTATTAAAAAGTATAATTATGAGAGTAAAAACTATTATAAACTAAAATAAAATGTCTGCATGAAGAAGTGACTCTCAGCCTTCATCACAAGTATAAACAATTTTAGTAACATTTCACCTCCTCTTACATTATCCAAAATATCTGTTCTTCCCATAACCTCTTTTCTATAAACAAATCCATGGTCACTTCAGTCCTGGCATCAGCAAAAGTCCATTAAAGGTTACCAGAAATAACCTATTTTAACCTTGATCAAATAAACCAACTTTATATTCCTTATTTTTAACTTCTAAAAATCTTAATCTTTAGTCCATTTAAATAATGTCATAGAACTTGATTTATTTTTATTCCTTCTGTCATGGTTCCGACTAATGTAACACTTCAAAGAAATTCCAGGCATGTTTATCCTAAAACCTTTATTACCAGTGTTACAAATTGACGGCACATCATGGAGGTTTATGCCAAAATCTGAATTCCTCTTGCTGGCATCTAACTTTTCTTGCTAAACCCCTCCCTTATCTTGCAGTCACAAGTCACATCTTCCAATTAGCCCAGAGGGCAGAGATTCACTTCCATTCCTTTTCCCTGGCTTTTGTTATTTCCCCTCCCTTTTCTCTGTCATCTGAATTAACTCTAAAAATACCAGACAGTTCTGCATATTTTGTCAAAGCAAGAATATTCAATATTAGCAGCGTTGACACCTTCTTTGTCTCACAAGATTCTTTAAAGCTTTTACAAGTCTTTTTTGTAAGTACAATATACAAAAATTATCCAGGCTCTTGGTTTATTGTTTGTATGTCCCTTTTAATTATTAAAATTTCAGTATGTCTACTGTAACATCTTTTTCCATGACATTTGTGTAGCCTGTCATTTATATGTCCACTTTCAACTCAGCCTGTCTTTCAGGTAAAACTTGTTCCTTTTCAATAACATATTTTAGACATAGTCTATCCATAGACAGATACCATTATTGTCATAATTTTTTGAATGTGCCCTTTAATATTTCTAGTCTTAGTATATTTTGCAAGATTTTGTAACTGTCAAATTTATGTGTTCATCTCCTTTTTTTTAAATTCCCTCTAGTGTCCAATTTTTTAAATCTTAGTTTTTATATAAAAAATCAAAATAAAAGCATTTTCCCATAAGAAGGCTTCTTTATAATCAATTCCAAAACCTTTCTTCAAATTTATCTGGACCCTTAGTCCTTTGTATCTTTTTAAAATCAAAAGTTTTAACCAACTTTTTTGCTCTTTATTTTTTAAAAAATTAATTTCTTAAGCTTGTAATTAAACATTATTTTCAATACAGATTGAAGACTCACCCAATGTTTTTAGACTTGCTGATCGAAAGATTTCTAATAGCAGAAAAGTAGTTCTTAATTAATCTCTGAATGTGATTAGAAAAGGAAATATGAGAATTTAGTGTCCTTTCAAAAGCATCAACTAAAAACTAGTTTTGAGCAAGATGATTATTCCTTTGTCTTCCAGTGCTCAAACCCACATAAAGAGCAACTATCTAGAACACTTGTGGGTGATTTCTGGTTCTTTCTTTTATCCCAGACAGGTTCAAAGAGCAGATCTTTCCAGCTTTTCATTCTTTGCGGTAGACCAGGGGTGTCAAACTCAATTTCATTGAGGGCCGCATCAGCACTGCGGTTGCCCTCGGGGGGGGGCGGGTGGGTGTGGCCAGGGTGGGTGTGGCCTACTGGGTGGGCGTGGATGGAGTGGTGTAGCCTACTGGGTGGGCATGGCCAGCTCTACATCGTTCGCGTCAAGGGTGCCTGTGGGGGCCTGGGCAGGAGTGGGACAGAGCTGAGGGTCTCTGGCAGAAGGGGATGGGACCGGGGCAAGCACCAAGGCATGGTCCATTTCTTCATTCCTCACAAAGGGTGACACCTCCCCAGCATGCACCCAGGGGGCGGGGCCAACACGGCAGGGGCTGGTTCCTCGCTGTTTCTAGATGGCCTTGTGGAGCTAAGACTGAATGGGTTTTAGCATAGCTGGCCACCACAAAATTGTACATTGGCTGCTGGCCAGCCTGGGCCAGGGCCAAGGCAGTGGGGGCCGTTCCCTCACTGTTTCCAGGATGGCTTCAGGGGCTACATGAAACCACTTCATGGGCCACATCCGGCCCCCGGACCTTGTGTTTGACATGTCTGTGGTATTCATTTATTCTATTTTTTGCAGAACCTTCTTCAGCCCATATTTTTCTCCTCAGGAATACTGATTCATCTTTACTCCTCAGAAAACACTGTAACATAGGGTTGGATTTAGTGGGAGTGTCTGGCCAAAGATTACGGAAGGTTTGTAGCAAATACGATCATAAGCAAACGTTCCTCAACTGAACATTTTCCAAATGTATTGGGTTTGCAACTTCCAGGATTCTCACCCAGTATAATCCTCAGAGTTACAATCATAACCATCTGGAGGGTGTCAGTCTGGGAACTGCTGTTTCAATTGGTGCACTACTTAACTATTGATTGATTGCGTTGATATCTCATCTTTTCTCTAAGAGCTCAAGATGGCCCTTTTATTGGGTGTAAAGCTATAATAATCCAATCAGGCATGCTGGGCTGAGAGAGAATGTTTAGCTCAAAAGGATTCAAACCATATTATAGCTAAGTACAATCTACATACATCTTCTCTGAACACTGCAGGTAGATATATATGGATGTGTTTTGAGAGAAAAACACAGTATGTGGCTAATGCAACCATCATGACAGAACGGCTGGAAAATTTATATTCAGTCACAGCGACTAAGCTTGCTTTAAACATACAAATCTGCACAAAATATTGAAGAGTTGTTTAAGATCTAGTTGACTTCTAATTCTTTGACCTAATTGTTATCTCTGCCATTACTCTAGTCCTGTTGAATATTCTCCCAGGCCCCCATCCTACTTGCCTTCTGGAAAGGAATGAAAATATGGCCCCTGCAAGCTTGTGTGGGGAGCCCAAAGGGGCACACAATTGTGGGGCTGCTTGGTAAAGCTCTCCCTTCAACTTTCAATTAATTTTTTAACCGTGTTTTATTCGTTCTTGCCTCTTTTACGTTTTTAACTTTTATATATTATTTTTATATTTTAATATCATATTGTATACCTCCCAGGATCTGTCTCTGAGGAAGATGGGTAATTTAAAAATGTGATTAAAAAAATAAAAATAATTAATACCCATTAGAAGGCAACCTAAACAGAAATCCATTCAGGATACTGTTCATTTGCAAGCTCATTTTATTCTCTAGGAGCAAATTTGCAATGTGAGATCTCTTCCCCACTACATCACTCCAACTTCCCGGCCTGTTCTGCAAAATGTGGTGAACATCAGGAAGAAATAACTCTGAAGCAGAATTTCTGGAGAAATGAGAAAAAATTCAATGTGCTGCCCCTTCTGTTGTTGCTGTTATTTTAAACCAAAATCAAGCTGGCATGTTCATTTATAAACACCATCTTTCTGGTTATGGTGTTCTTCTATGGGTATAGGATAGTATTTTAAAAGAAGAGAAGAGGCAAGAAAAAAACCCAGTTATTTTCTTAACTTTCCATAACACATCTAGGTAGATAATAATGTGTAAAAACGCAGTCCAGATATGGAATAAAATAGCATTAGAAAAACCTATGAAGGAAACTCAAATAAATCCATTACAACAAATTCAACCACATCGACGCAAGCTTCTACTAATTCCCTCTAAGCCTAGGAACACTTCCATGTTTTCAAAGCTTTTTGAAAAGTGAGCTACTTCAGAGCCAATAAGATCTTGGGGGAAATCCAAAGATGCAAAATGACATTCTTTAATTGATAGGACCCATCATTGTTAGTTATTTATTGCAAGAATAAGTCCTGACAGGTGCAAGCAACCAGAATCACTCATGGATTGGCCCAAGTAGACATTTTATTGTTGATCACTGTCAGGTGCAAAAGACCAGGGCCACAGGTTAAGTTCTAATTAAACTGATTTATTGCTCATGCCTCTGTACAGGAGTCTAATCAACTAAAACTTAGCACTATTTTGGTACTAGATAAGGCTTAAGAGGGGTTGGGCTTAGACTGTGGCAATGTAGAGACTCTAGGCTAATGACTTGCTTGACTCCCCCTTAGGTCCTGTCACTCCTTCTCCTACAATCCCTACATTATAAAAATCTCACCGGATGGTCTTTCTTCCCTTGAGAAATGTCAGATTTAGGTTTAAGGGATTGATCTTCCCCAAAGAGATTCTAAACTGGAATGTCTGTTTATTCCACCTAGAGGGGGCCCCCTCCCCTTCAGCTGGTGGTGCCAGTCTCAAAACATTGTAAAGATGGCACTGGATTTCAATACATTTTTCTGGATGTCTCAACTGACTCTTTTTCTTTTCATTTTATCTCTCTTTCAAAGAACCTCTACCTGTAACCAGCGTTTCCATCTACGATTATAAACCATCACCTGAAACAGAAGTATTGTTTGAAATCCAATATCCAGAGAAGTATAATGTTTTCACTCGGGTGAATATAAGTTACTGGGAAGGAAGAGAGTATCGGACCATGTTATATAAAGGTGGGTGGAAAGTACAACTTAAAATCAAGACAAATTATATGCCAGAGCAATTGAGGATGAGTGTGTGTTGTTGTGGATATGTTTGAGCAATCCTTTCATTTACATTTATTGATTGGGTTTTTAAAACCATCTTTGAGAGCACAAATTATTTGAGGGAGGAATTCTTTGACAAGGTATAAAATCCTCAAATCCCAAATCAGACAGTAGGTAGTCCTCAACCTATGACTGTAATTGGGCCCAGAATTATGGTTGAAAGTCATGACAGTTGTTAAGGACGACTGTGATCAATTTTACAACTTGTAAAAGCAAACACAGTGGTCTTTAAGTAAATCCACTGTCCGCAATGGGAGTTTTTGCTGGAAACCAGAAACGCCAGTTTCTAGCAAAAAATGTTCTGAGTTGTGGTCATGTGACTGGGATGTTGCAAATGGCCATAAATGTGAGCTTGTTGCTGAGTGCCCAAATTCACAAGACTGTGGGGGGAGGGGAGCCCAGTTATCGGAACTTCAAATCCAGGGTGGTAAGTATCCCTGGAGAAATCCATTGTAATTTCAACTGGGTGCTAAGTGACCAGTCGTAAGTCAAGGCTACCTACATTAGAAATAAGCAGTAACAATTTTGCAGTTACAGCAAGTTTCTAGAATGAGGAATGAAATAAAAACAATCTTGAGAATTATCTTTCAAAAGCAATGTTGGGAGCATCAGTATTTTTCTATAAATGGAATTATACAAGGAAACATTCCCTCCCCAAGACAGCAGGTGGGACTGGGAATTTTTTTAAAAGAATCTGCAACAATGTAAAGCAGACCGCATATGTATTTGGACAAGAGAACTTTATGGTTCAAAGTGGACTTAAAGGAGACAATGATTTGGAATACTTGGAATACTGCATCCAGTTTTGGTCACCACGATGTAAAAAAGATGTTGAGACTCTAGAAAGAGTACAGAGAAGAGCAACAAAGATGATTAGGGGACTGGAGGCTAAAACATATGAGGAACGGTTGCTGGAATTGGGTATGTCTAGTTTAACGAAGAGAAGGACGAGGGAGGACATGATAGCAGTGTTACAATATCTCAGGGGCTGCCCCAAAGAAGAGGGAGTCAAGCTATTTTCCAAGGTGCCTGAAGGCAGGACAAGAAGCAACGGATGGAAACTGAGCAAGGAGAGAAGCAACCTAGAACTAAGGAGAAACTTCCTGACAGAACAATTAACCAATGGAACAACCTGCTTCCAGAAGCAGTGAATGCTCCAACACTGGAAGTTTTTAAGAAGAGACTGGACAGCCATTTGTCTGAAATGGTATAGGGTTTCCTGCCGGAGCAGGGGGTTGGACTAGATGACCTCCAAGTTCCCTTCCAACTTTATTAGTATTATTATTAGTAGTAGTATTCATGTATGAATGTATGCACACATCTACATTAAGTAGATAAAAGAGCTACTGTTGTAAGTTCTCATTTTCCTTGCATTAACTCTTTCCGCCATTTTAAAATATTAAATTTTGAACATTTAATATTTTAATGTAATCTTGACATGTAACATACTGACATTGTGTAGCATTTTGTGAGAATGACTGTCATTGATTACTGTACTCAGGGGGCCAACTTTTCCCCTCTTTCTGCCCCATATCTGTCAGGATGCCTTGCAAAAATTGTTCCTGGGACAGGGGATATCTATTTGTTATTTGTTAATATGTTAATTTCGTAGATCCAGACTTCCCTTTCTATTACCTTCCCTGCAGCTGAACCTTGTGAGTTATGAAGAACCATCATAGAGGAACTGGCTCAAAGTTACCCTACTGAGGGTGGATTTGAACTTGGGTCTTCTAGTCCACATTCAGCCTCTTTACCACTGTACCATACTGTCAGCTTAAAAACTTGGCTTTAAAAATTTGGCTGCATTCCAAGCTCTTAGGGGCACTAAATGAATTAAGGTTCCTTGGTTTTATTGTTAACTGGTTGACTATTTTGGCTGTTGTGTATATTTATTTTGGAAGTTTTATTTTTTTTAAAAAAATTAGGTCATTTTTATAGTTTTGGAACTGTAAACTGCCATTGATTGAGATGGGCAGCTATAAAAATTGAATGAGTGAGTGAATGAATGAATGCATGTATGCTTATATACATACACATACATACATACATACATACATACATACATACATACATACATACTTCTTTTGATTGATTTGCAACCAGTTAGCCAATTATTCCTGACTCCCAGTTATTAATAATAACATTTAAGAGGCTTGAAGGACTGAACTAGGAATGAACACTTATGTGAAAAGACTGAATTTTCCCATTGGGAATATTGTTGGAATTTTCTGTTCTGTAATTTGAAATGTTTTGGCTTGTTTTCAAGGTTTTAAACAAAAAAGAAATTAGACCCCGAAGCATAAGGTTTATCTCTTCTTGACAGAAGTAACTTGACAATCAGTTTTACGTGTTTGGCTTATTTATACTCTGTCCCTTAGTGTTCAGAACCTTTTTCATGCAGATCATGTCAAGAAGATTATATCATCTCCTCTTTGAAATATTTGTTATCGCTCAGTTCATGTTGCCAGTTGTAATAACTGCCAGGTTTCAAGTTTGTTTCTTTGGCTTGAGCTTCTAAGGGCTTATGACAACCAGAAAAAGAGAGACGAATAAGAGCATAAGAAATTCAAATGTTACTAATAGTTTACATTCTTCTTTAAATCTTCATGACAGTGACAAACAGTCCTCCTCAGGACTGTGAATTTGAATGAGCTAATTTAATATGTAACATTTATTTACCGCTCCACAGATTTCTTTAAAGGCAAAACGGTTTTCAATCACTGGCTGCCTGGAATATGTTACAGCAATATCACATTTCAGCTGGTATCGGAAGCAACATTCAATAAAACCACGCTGGTGGAATACAGTGGGGTTGAGCATGAACCTAAGCAGCATCGGACAGGTAATGTGAGTTTGTGTATCTATGATTACTAGATTATTTTCCCCAGCCTAGTGCAGATTGGGTATTAACTGCTAATCAGGATCTTCCAGAAAATTTTCTGTTTTTTCTTCTCTTTAAAACAAATTCAACCGACCAACAAAGTAGAGTTCTAGGTATTTCATGTCAGGTCTGTTTCCTGATCTGGCCCTTCTCAAAAGGCTGTCAGACAGGCTGTTAGCCCACAGATGCAGCAGCAAGTTTCTTCTCTCCATACAAATTCAGGAATCATTTGATCTATTTCCTGCCTGCTAACTGTTACACTGTACTTTCTGACAAGAACATCTCCCAGTAGTCAGTCTGGGAGAGATGATTCAATTTTAGCAACCATCTCACCAAGGACATACTTCAAGGAAGACAAAGTACTCCTTGATCATGCTCTCTGGGCCAATTTTACATAATGTGATAAGGAGGTGAGAAATGATGCAATTCTATCCTCATTTCCTTTCTCTAGTTCCCAACTCTTCATCAGTTTATGCCTTGAACAATAGAATAGAATAGAATAGAATAGAATAGAATAGAATAGAATAGAATAGAATAGAATAGAATAGAATAGAATAGAACAGTGATGGCGAACCTTTTAGAGACCGAGTGCCCAAACTGCAACCCAAAACCCACTTATGCATCGTTGGGTGCCGGGTAGGTGTGGCCCATTGGGTGGATGTGGCCCATTGGGTGGGCGTGGCTATGGTGGTAACAGCAGACTGGGCGGGACTAAAAAGTTCAATCAATCAATTCCAACTTTGCAAGATCTTTTTTTTTCCCACGAGAACTTGATTGATTGAACCTTTTTTTTTTTTGTACACGGCAGCAGAGGCCTAAAGTGAAAAGGTTTTATAAAACCTAGCTGAAGGCATAGGACTGGGGTGACGGCATGCATGCCCATAGAGAGGGCTCTGAGTGCTGCCTCTGGCACCGTGCCATAGGTTCGCCACCACTGGAATAGGAACAGGAACAGAACAGAATAGAAGGAGAGGAGAGGAGAGGAGAATAGGAGAGAATATATAATAGAACAGAACAGAATAGAACAGAATATAGAATAAAAAATATAGAACAGAACAGAATAGAATAGAGCTATCTTATCAAAAATAAATCTGAGTAAATGTCCAACCTGTTTTAAGATTACACAGGATATAAATAAAGCTCCAATATTATTAACATTTTTATTTTCAAGATAGGCAAGAATGTTCTTTAAACGTTTATCATCATTTCAACATTCTTTATCACAAAAACCCAGCTGTGATAAAAGATAGACAATTACCAGTGATTTATTTCCTGGGTCAGCTTAGCGCTGCCATCAAATGTTTGTTTGCTTTTCTCAGAATTTTTAGGTCAGCGTTCCTAGTCTGGCTCCTTCTAGATGGTTTGAACTATATTTCTCAGAGTTCTTAGCCAGCATCTAGGAATTCTGGGAATTATAATCCAAGCCATCTAAGACAGAAGTGCCCAACCCCCAATCCATGGACCAGTACTGGGCCACGGCATGCCAGCAACTGGTCTGCACAAACAAGCAAAACCTCATCCGCAAATTGCAGGCAGCACACAAAACCATGCACCCTCCAGTTCGCGGAAAAACCTCTCTCCACGGAACCGGTCCCCAATGCCCAAAAGGTTGGAGACCTCTGATCTAGGAGACAGGAGATGCAGAAAGGTTGCTATGCATATATCATCTGAGCAGGCTTTGATTTCTCTGAACTTCTGTCTAGGCAGAATTTTCTTACGTGTTGCCTAGATAATTCTGGGCATTGAAGTCCACACATCTTCAGGTTGCCAAGGTTGATAAATGCTGCTTTAGATGCTGTCAGAAATTGATGGTCTTGGGGCCAAAAGCACCTCTTGACCACCACCACCACTTTGTTTGGGGTGCATCCTGAAACCTTTTCTGCTGGAACTTACAAAAAAAATGCTGTTGCAAGGGAAGAAATACACAAAAATTGTACTACAGTATAGGTATAATGCAATCTTAGCCACACAGCCAGAAAAATGAGAAAATCTCTGCCCTGCTCTTGCATTTGATATGCCCTCATCCTCTTTGCCTACTTTTGCTGTCTACTGAAGCCATGAACTCAGCTCAAAAAATGAAGTACAGCCGTCCATTACCCAAACTTTGTCCATCCTGTAAATCAGTGGTTCTCAACCTGTGGGTTGGGACCCCATTTGGGGTCGAACGACCATTTCATGGGGGTCGCCAAACAACACAGTCCGCCATTTTTTTCCCCTTTTCCTTAGCTGTGCTATTCCCTTTTATTCTATTGGCTTTTGAAAGCCAATAGAATAGACTCTCTTGAATAGAGTCTAATTCTATTGGCTTTCAAAAGCCAATAGGAATTGTCCAGGCTGTCTCTGCTCTGCTGAGCCCGCCAAAAGTCCCATTCTGCAAACGGTGCTGCATCAGTTGAGTAGTCCTTGACTTATGACCGGTTGAGTAGTCCTTGACTTACGACCGGTTGGGGGTCGCGGCATTAAAAAGGTTGAGAACCACTGCTGTAAATTATACAGTAGAATGGGCTGACGAAATGGCACTTTAAAAGGAAGCTTAGATTTTAATTTTACAGAATGGTTTTACAAAGATTCTAGAAAATCTTTCTGAAGTTGTACCTCTTGATAGATTTAATCCTATGCAACTCTTATGAAAACTATACCCTTTTTTAGGTGATGCATTTCCATTATTATTATTATGATTATTATTATTATGATGATGATGATGATTATTATTATTATTATTATTATTATTATTATTATTATTATTATTATTATTGATCATCGCACAGTCAGCCAGATGTTCAGACTGGATTTGGCATTTTGTCTACCTATCGAGTCCTTACCCAGGACCTGGGATAGGCAGATGTGGATGTTTGATGGTATTACAGATATCGTCGCAGGATGGAAGCAGTTCCTAGTAAGGCCGCCTTTTGCAATTGACTAATAGCGAATTTGTCAATGCCAATGGTGTTCAAGTGGTGCTCCAGTTGTTTTGGGATTGCACCCAAGGAGCCTATGACTATTGGTACTACCCTTGCTTGCTTTTGCCACAGTCTTTCTATTTCTATTTGTAGGTCTTTGTATTTTGTTATCTTCTCTAGTTCTTTCTATTATTATTATTATTATTATTATTATTATTATTATTATTATTATTATTTTGATGCATAAGTGGAGTTGGATTATACAAGCCTCCCCTTAGCTTTCTTAAGAGTTCTGGCAAACCTCTGGAAAAGTTGCTGCATTTAGTTCCATCCCATATGCATCTGTAGAAAAATATCCAGAGGACAAATTCAAATTAATTCTTAAATTGCTTATGAAAATCGCTGCCTCAGTTTGATGGTAGCTGACCATCTTCTTAAAGCAATGCATTCCTTCTGCAATGCTCCCTTCTGATCCCACAAACTTAGGGCAGCAAGTGAATGTTTTAAATATGCCTTCTGGTCTTTTTCAGTTCCCTATCCACCGCGAAACATTTCTGTACAAATTGTACGCAAGAATAGCCGTGAGAACTGGGAAGAAGAGCACAGTGGGAATTCCCCAGAACAAATCTTCTTGGAGACACAAAATGCTATGGGGCAGGAAAAAGTTACTCCAGTGTTGGATGAGTTGTCTGAGCTCCCAACAGTGAATGCTTCCTATATTTGGCCTGATTATCATGCCAACAGCAGTGATTATGAAAGCACATCTCAGCCAGATTGGTGGACTAATGAATCCGAGGATGAGAATGAGTTTGTTAACGCAGTTCCAAGGGATTATGAGAACCTCATCCCAACTGTAGAACTTGAAAAACCTACTTTAGGACCTCCATCGTTCCTTCCAGTGCAAATGATATTGAGCTGGTTACCTCCAAAGCCACCCACAGCATTTGATGGCTTTCATATTCGTATTAAGAGAGAAGGTAACGTTACAAAAACATAATTTAGAACACTGGTCCTCGGAGCTTAACACCACATACAGTACAGCTCTAAACTGCACCTATCAAACTATGTTTGTCTAAAGATACATAGGTGGAGACTTTCTTTCCACATAATTGGCTTTTACTTTAAGAATAGCTTGATTAAGGATGCCCAAAATTGGCTTCTTTTGATACATAACTAAGTTTTACTTGACTATTGCCTTAGTTTGATTTATTGTGCTTATGCAAGAGATTCATTGTTTCCCTCAAAAGTATAATTCAATGTAAACATTTTAAAATGTATTTTGATCTGGATGGTATCCAGACATACATATATCATATTTTAAAGTAATGTTATTTTTTTTAATATAGTGGAGTGTAGTCACTCTTTTTTCTGCTTTTACCTTGAAAACAATTGGACCACAATTGGAAAATGCCTTCTTCAGATGTCCTATTGTTTTCAGTTTTATGCTAGTTTGAATGGATTGCTTTGATAACTTATTCAAAGGAATTTGCAAAATAACACTCTTAAGCATTTAGATTAGATTTTTTTTGCCAGAATCTTGTAATTGCAGTTGATTCTCATATATCATCTCTTATCTTGATTTAGAGAATGTCACAGAATTCCTGACAGTTCCAGAAGACATTCACGAATTTGTCACTGATCTGAAAGAACCAGGAAAATATACATTGTTGGTTACAACATTTAGCTCCTCTGGATCATGTGAAGCACGGGAAAGCCAATCTACCCAAACCCTTTGCTTTTATATTAGTAAGTTAAGATATTCGTATGATATATATATGGATAGTTGTAAAAAATTGTAGTCTTTTTCTCACTAGTGATTTACAGCATCTTATAGCTTCATCCAGCTGTCTTCGTGGCAAGATAAAGTGTCTCTTCATTATGATTTATTGGCATAGCAATGGTTGGATGCTGCTGCAATACACTATAAATCACTAATAAAAATAACCTATAGCTAGTTAATGTTCCGCTTCATCGGTGATAAATATTTTTTCTATTTTATCTGCTTGTGTTGGGTATTTATTAATTTCCATCCCATCCTGCTATCTACCTGAGCCATAAATAACCCTGATACAACTTCTTTTGCATGAGAGAACACTGGTGATATAGTGCAGTTTTACAATATTTGCTATCTTTGCAAGTAAAGAATAAGTACTAAAAAGTAATCATACAGGACAGCATTGATCAGCCCTCTTGAGGTACTATTTTATTCAGATCCATCTCTGAAAGAACTGTCTCCTCTTTCTACCTATCAGCCTTTTCTTCCCTATTATATCCCCTCTTTCTTTTCTTTATTAGTTTATAATATAAAATACAAAAATAGAAAAGAAAATTGTAGGAAAATAAGGGAGGGAGAAGAAAATGGAAAACTGTAGGAAGAAGGGGGAAAAAAGAAAGAAAAGTTGTTGACTTCTGACTCCCTTTGGTGCAGTAGAACATGATAATAACCAACGTTTCATTTTTTCCCACCTCAAGCACAAAGTCCAGGACCGGTTTCCAAGTTGAAACAAAAGGAATTGTTTTTTTTTCTTTAATCAAAGCAGTCAATTTAGCTATCTCTGCTAACTCCATCAATCTTTCTAGCTGTTCATCCATTATGGGAATCAAAATGTCCTTCCACTTTTATGCAAAAAGTAATCTTGCTGCCGTCAACCTATACTGTATAACATTGAAGTTCCATTTTTTTCCCCAAGTCTTTTTCCATTAAACCCAAAAGGAAAGTTTCTGGTTTTATCTTTATATATCCTCCTCTTTCTTGTACATACAAACACACACAAAAACACACATCCCCATCCTTTCTGCTCAGCTAGAGGAGTCACATTCTGATGGCTGTCTGATTAAAAAAATTACAGAGAAGTGATCTGTTACCTCTGTTCAGAGTGATGCAGTTGCTTTAGCTGGCAGGGCAGGAGAAGTGGCAAATTGGAGCTTGTCTGCCATCTGCTGTCATCCCAGTTCCTCTCCCAAACCAGCCGCCACTCTCTGAAGTGGCTTATCATACTAAAACACCCCGTATGACTTGCTCTGAGAAGGAACAGGAAGTATACATTGCGAAGGGCTGCAACATCTGCCCGTGGGCATGTTTGCATCTGCCCGTGGGCATCTTATTACTGAGTTGACCAGGTTTTTTTTAATTTATATAATATATTGAACCAAAAATTAATCAAAAAGACTTGGTTTATATAACACCTTAAGTCCAAATCGTCAAACAAAACCAAGGTTAAAAGAACAGGTAGTCCTTGGCTTATGACCACAATAGAGCCCAAAATTTTGGTTGTTAAGCAGGACAGTTGTTAAGTGAATTTTGCCCCGTTTTACAACCTGCAGTTGTTAAGTTAGTCACATGGTTGTTAAGTGAATCTGGCTTCCCCATTGACTTTGCTTGTCAGAAGGTTGCAAAAGATGATTATATGACCCCGGGACACTGCAACCGTCATAAATATGAGTCCATTGCCAAGCGTCTGAATTTTGATCACATGACCATGGGGATGCTGCAACAGTTGTATTTGTGAAAATGGTCATAAGTCACTTTTCTCAGTGCCATTGTAATTTTGAACTGTCACTAAACCAACTGTTGTAAATTGAGGACTACCTGTAATAATGTTTCACATGTAAATGCTGGGAAATTTTAACTGGTTTTGTTAAGCTTACTGGGGAGATGTTTTACTTTAGGACTCCACAGAGCAAGACTTATTGAGTAGCATAATTGACCCAAGATTGAGTAGTAACATTGTCTGGGACGGACACCGTAGTTCTTCCTCTCACTCCAGACCTCATGGGTCACCTCTGTGTCACCATTTTTGGTATGCTATGTCTGGAAGCAACTAATGTTATTTCAGCTAGAGAGAAGCACAAGTATTAACGGTGACCACCACCTTTTCTGGCTTTTGGTGATATTTTAGGTCCTACAGGAGAATTGATAGAAGGGCTGACAGAAAAGCCTCAGGATGTTGTGGTGACGGTGCTGAGTTCCACCACAGCCTCTCTGTCTTGGACAACTTCTCAGGAGACTGCTGGGAGCAATAATACCATTGTGTCAATTGTTTCCTTGACCTGTCAGAAGCAGAAGGAGAGCCAAAGGCTGGAGAAACATTATTGCACAGAGGTAAGAGGCACACATTCCTTTTCTCACCTTGCTGATATCCCTCTGGGTGCAGATTTCATCAGCCTCAGAGGGGCCTTTTTCAACTTAAAGCAGCTTAAATCAAGCATAATTAATTTGTTTTGTTGATTTCAGTATCTGTACTTTTTTTTTAATGTGTTGTATTCATTTTCTATTATTACAAATCATAAGTGCTTGGTAAACAGTGTGGTGTCCAGGTCCATTTGTTACTCAATATTGCATCTTAATTTCTTCAATATAAATCTATTCAATGCTACACAACTCAGTGTTTTTTCCCCTGATCCTTTCTTCTTCCCACAGTGTTTTCATTTTCTCAACATTGAACAAATACAATTGTTACTATTATTAATACATACAATGTTAGGTATACACATCCTCTTCGTAGTTTTCTAGTGTTATACAAATAACATGCATTTGGATCAATATAAAGGGGGGGGAATGACATTGCCATAGGTGTATACTATAGGCCACCCAACCAAACAGAGGAAATAGATGAACTTTTTGCTAGTCAGCTAACTAAGGTATGTAGGAAGCACATCACGATAGTAATGGGGGACTTTAATTACCCTGACATCAACTGGGAGACAAACTCTGCACCAACTGGAAAATCAAACAGATTCCTGACAAACCTAGCAGACATCTTTGTCTCCCAAAAAGTAGAGAAGGGAACTAGGGAATCAGCCATATTGGACCTAATTCTCACTAACAGAGATGAAATGATAGAAGGTGTTGAAGCCACAGGAACCTTGGGGGAGAGTAATCATGCAATATTGGAATTCAACATTATGCAAGCACAAGCAATAGAACACAGTCAAACTAGAGTCTTGGACTTTAAGAGAGCTAATTTCAACAAACTTAGAGCTTGGGAAGGATTCCATGGATGGGAATCCTCATGGGGAAAACAACTCAAGAAGCCTGGGAAATTTTGAAAAGTGAAATTATAGAAGCCCAATCTAGCACAATACCAACAAAGAATAAAAATAACAGCTCTCAAAAGAAACCAGCATGGCTGCATAAAGAATTCTCTGATAAACTGAAAGACAAAAAGGACAAGTATAAAAAGTGGAAAGAGGGGTACATAACTAAGGCAGAATATCAGCAAATAGCCTGAGTCTACAAAGATGAAGTGAGGAAAACTAAGACTCAAAATGAACTAAGTCTTGCGACAAAAGTCAAAAATAAAAAAAGCTTCTTTCAACATGCAAAAAGAAAAAGAAAAATGTTAAGGAAATGATTGGTCCATTACTGAGAGAAAATGGGAGAAAGCAGAACTATTTAACTCATTTTTTTGCATCCATCTTTACACAAAAGGGAAAAAACAGTCCAACCTATCAAAAACAGTACTGTAAAAAAACAGATTATAAACATGTTAACATAGGCAAGAAAATGGTAAGTGAGCAGCTGTCCACCCTAGACAAGGTCAAATCACCAGGACCAAATGATTTACACCCCAAGGTTCTCAAGGAACTGGCAGATGTGATCTCAGAACCACTGAACTGTATCTTTCAAAGATCCCGGAGCACTGGGGAACTACCAGAAGACTGAAAAAGAGCTGATGTAGTTCCCATCTTCAAAAAAGGGGGGGAAAAATGGATCCAGGAAACTATAGACCTATCAGCCTGACCTCAATACCTGGGAAGATTCTGGAAAAGATAATCAAGCAATGAATTAGTGAACACCTAGAGGCAAACAAAGTCATTACCAAAAGCCAACAACAGATCATGCCAGACAAATCTTATTGCATTCTTTGACCAAGTGACAAAATTAGTGGACCAGAGGAATGCTGTGATATAACTTACTTGGACTTTAGTAAGGCATTTGATAAAGTAGACCACAACCTACTATTTGATAAGATAGAAAAATGTGGGTTAGACAGCATCACCACCAGATGGATTCGTAGCTGGCTGACCGGCCGTACTCAGCGTGTGGTCCTCAATGAAACTACATCTACATGGAGGGAAGTGTGTAGTGGGGTGCCCCAGGGCTCTGTTCTGGGCCCAGTGCTCTCCAACATCTTCATCAGTGATTTGGATGAGGGGATAGATGGGGAACTCATCAAATTTGCTGATGACACCAAGCTGGCAGGAATAGCCAACACTCCAGAAGTTAGGCTTAAGATGCAGAAGAATCTTGACAGACTTGAACACTGGGAGTTAACAAAATGAAATTCAATGGTGAAAAAAGTAAGGTTCTACATTTAAGCAAGAAAAACCAAATGCATAGGTATAGTATAGGTCAAGGTTGTCAAACTCGCAACATCACGTGATGTGTTGTGACATATCGTGACTTTTTTCCCATTGCTGGCAATGGGGTGGGCGAGGTTTTGCCATGAACAGCTCAAGGTTGACTCAGCCTTCCATCCTTCCGAGGTAGGTAAAATGAGGACCCAGATTGTTGGGGGCAATGTAAATATATATATACATTGCTTACTGGTGTACACTGCTTAGAGAGTGCTTGCACTTAAAGCAGTATATAAGTCTCATAAATAAATAAATAAATGACGCATCCAGCCCATGGGCCGGCAGTTTGACATCCCTGGTATAGGTGGTGCCTTTCTCAATAGTAAGGAGGGAGGGAGGGAGTTTGAAGGGCTACAAAACTTGCTCAGCAAAGGTAACCTGTAGTGGGTAGCTCCACCATGGCTTTCTCCTGCTACTGTTCCCCATGCCCTCCACAACTGATTAGGGAAGGGGCTTTTCCATGTAGGTACCCAGAATTATTCAATACAACATTGTCAGTGGCTTTTATTTTGACAGATTTCATTCCTTCCTTCTTTGGAATCTGATCTGCAGCCACTTCAACCAGCAACATCTCTCCATAAGGAGAATCTGGCTAAGTTTCAAGGGCAGCAGCTACAGTGGTCAAATATAAAAAAGGGGTTAGTTCATGTACTTAAAATAGGCATGCAAGTAATGGTGTTTTCACCAGGTGTTATTTGGCACAATTCCACATAGCAAATACGCACAAAATCTGCACAACGCAAAAGTCTTCACAGTGGAATTGGGTAGGAGAAAGCAGTGTGCTGATCTGTTTCTCTCATTTGCCTTCTGCCAGTTAGAGTATCTAAACAAGTCCAGATGGCCCTATCCATATTTTGTTTAGTTTTATATGTAAACAAGGAACTCTGGCTTATTTTTCTCCAAACAAGCTGGAATTAAGAGCCAGGAACAACACATAGCCTTCAATTATGTTTAATTATAAGAATAGCTATAAAATCTTTGGTCCTGTGCCAAATCTATCCAGCTTTATTTAGCTGCCTCCACTGATAGGAAGAGCAAGTGGGAGCCATTAATCAATAGGTCCTTATAGACCACTCATTTCATAGCTCCTTATAGACCACTCATTTCTAGTTAACCCAGAATTCTTTACAATTCTGGTTTAGCAGTGAATGGTAAGATGGGAAGTTAATTATACTATTATAGTTATTTTTTAACTGAAAAATGCATCTCCACCCTGTTCTTAATTTGATCACCCTTCTTCTGCTTAAGTATTGTCCTAAATTTATTTTAATTATTTACCACCTGTGTTTATATCTTGCCTTAGAGTGGGAAGGGAGGGAAAGAGGGAGGAAGCTTGGGAAATTTTGAAAAGCAAGAAAAACCAAATGTACAGGTATAGTATAGGGGGTACCTTGCTCAATAGTAGTAATTGTGAGAGGGATCTCGGAGTCCTAGTGGACAATCACTTAAATATGAGACAGCAGTGTCCTGCAGCTGCCAAAAAAAGCCAACACAGTGCTGGGCTGCATTAACAGAGGGATAGAATCAAGATCACATGAAGTATTAATACCACTTTACAATGCCTTGGTAAGAGCACACTTGGAATACTGCATCCAGCTTTGGTCACCACGATGTAAAAAAGATGCTGAGACTCTAGAAAGAGTACAGAGAAGAACAACAAAGATGATTAGGGGACTGGAGGTGAAAACTATTCTCCAAAGCACCTGAAGGCAGGACAAGAAGCAACGGATGGAAACTAATCAAGGAGAGAAGCAACCTAGAACTAAGGAGAAACTTCCTGACAGTGAGAACAATTAATCAGTGGAACAGCCTGCCTCCAGAAGCAGTAAATGCTCCAACACTGGAAGTTTTTAAGAAGAAAATGGACAGCCATTTGTCCGAAATGTGTAGGGTTTCCTGCCTGAGCAGTGGGTTATACTCGATGACCTTCAAGGTCCCTTCCAACTGTATTATTATTATTATTATTATGGATCATCGCACAGTCAGCCAGATGTTCAGACTGGATTTGGTATTTTGTCTACCTATCGAGTCCTTACCCAGGACCTGGGATTATTATTATTATTATTAAGGGAGGGAGTAAAATATTTTTAACTTCTTTAGAAAAAAATAAGCAGGAAGGAGGACAGTCAGCACCAAAAACACTGTCACCTGTTCCATGTTTTCACTAAGGAGAGATCTTCAACAATCCTTCTCTAGAAGAAAACCACGTTTTCTTGCAAGCATTGTCTGACAAATTCCATTGTGCTATTGTTTCTAACTAAGCACTTCTAACTCTTGACTGTTCCTTTTAAATGGGTCCCGGAGAAAGTCCTAGACCATTAATGTTATATAATGTTTATATAATTTCTCAGTTATAAGACAAACCTCAAAGAAATAAATATGCTTATGGTTGTACTTTATGGAAAAATACAATTGCTGTTTTGCACGTAGGACTTCCATTCATTGGTTGTTTCGTTGTTTGGTTGGTTCGTTCATTCATTCATTCATTCATTCATTCATTCATTCATTCTCATGTTACTACACTGAGGGAGACCTACCAAAGCAAGAAGGCTATAGAAAATGATCATGGATACAGACTGTCCTGTGACAATTGCAGGTGATGATCTGGATTAGCTCAAAATAACCGTCTAGAAATGTGAAAGAATATCTCAAGCATCCTGAGAATGAAATAAAATTGAAGTATCTTCTGCAGAGGATTTAGGAACTGTTGAGGTGGATTTAGCACCGTTTTTGTACTCCCTCTTACCACTCCAGCAACTTTTTTGCTTTTTCTCTTTGCTATCTTAAAGCAATACTAGCTTCTGTTCAACACATAGAATTGATTTTAATCCTGTCCTTATGGCTACACTTTCTTATTTTTCTAGGTGAATACAAGCAGCAGTTTTATAGAAAACCTTGTTCCTGGGGCTCAGTACCAAGTTGTAATTTACTTACAGAAAGGACCACTAGTTGGGCCTCCTTCTGATCCTGTTACATTTGCTATTGGTAATGTCTGTGTATACATGTTTATGTTGTTGTTTTTGCCATTTTGAAACCAGTTTTAATGTCTAGGAGCCATGTTATGGAAGGAATTCATTGACTTTGAAGGCACAACACAATCATGTTATTGTGTTAATTAGATATCTTGGTCAATACAAGGCAGTGAATTTTGAACTAAATAAGTAGTCTGAGATTACAATATGCTTAGTTGCAAAAAAACTAAGCAAGGTTGTTAGTCTAAGTCAGGGGTAGGAACTTTGGCTCTTTTATGACTTGTGGACTTCAATATCCAGAATTCCTGAACCAGCTATGCTGACTCCGGAATTCTGGGAGTTGAAGTCCACAAGTCACAAAAGAGCCAAGGTTCCCTACCCCTGGTCTAAGTTAACAAAGCTAGCTAAGCATTACATTTTATAAAACTGCAGCCGGTTGATTTTGGACTACTTAAGAATGTGGTGTAAACATAGCCATTGTTTTCTTGATTGAATTTATTTCACATTGTTGAGAATTTACAACTATTGTTGTAGAAACTCTACAAAGTTACAATGGGACTGAAAAGAATAACAACCACCTTGCTTAGTAACAGAGATTCTGGTGGTAATTGTGGTTGTAAGTCAAAGATGAAGTCTCTCATATATATTATCATGTGTTCTTTTAGGAAAGGTAAAATATAAATATAACAAAATTAAAAGTAAAATAATTCTTCACAACTCAGGGCCTACAAGAAATTCTGAATGATGGCTGAGCTGGATTGGCATGATGGGGTAAAAAAATTCAACTCATCACGTTGGAAAAGTATGGGACTTCCAGATCTTATTTGGAATATGTGACAATTTCTCTATGTACAACAGCTTTCCATTTCTGTTTTACAGTGCCAACTGGGATTAAAGATTTAACCCTTTATCCTCTGGGACCCACAGCTGTGGTCCTCAGCTGGAACAGGCCTTACCTTGGTGTCTTTCGGAAATATATCGTGGAGATGTTTTATTTCAACCCATCAACAATGACTTCTGAGTGGACAACACACTATGAAATAGCAGCAACCGTCTCACTCACTTCTTCAGTGGTAAAGTGAATTCAGCCTACAATTCAAATACAGACCCCCTAATATGTTCTACTATATATAACAATGGGTAGAAATAATCCAGTAAAATTCTTACTCATATAATTGCTGACAGAAAAAAACAATTTGAAGGGCTATCCAAAAGCAGTGATTAGCAATATATGAGTGTAAGACTAGGGCAGGGGTAGGCAACCTTGGCTCTTTTATTCCATGCTGGCTCAGGAATTCTGGGAGTTGAAGTCCATGAGTCATAAAAGAGCCAAGGTTGCCTACCCCTGGACTAGGGCATTCAAGATGGTGTTTAGTGACCATGCAAATTAAAGAGAAAAATATATGAACTGGCTGAAATCTTTCACGATTGCTTATACAATTGAGAAAGTATGAGCAGGCATTATGACATTAGATATTTCTTAATATCTCAGATGAGAATGAAATATCACACAGGATCAAAGAGGCTAAGTCATCCAATCTCCTGACATTTGATGAGGTTTAAGACATTCTTTAATTTTATTGAGCGGATGGGGCTCCATACTATGTTATTCTATATGGGAAATTGCAGAAAATAACTTCTGCTGCTCCCATGAATTTCAGCTAGAATTATGGATTGTCTTTCCTAACATATGTCACCATGGATCGTGAGATCAATCTCAGAGGCCTTTTCTGGGTAAGGTCCCAAGTGAAGCAGGTATGATTTTTCCTCAAAGAGACTTGGCTGGTTCCTGCTTTGTGATGTTTTCAGCACCATGTGAAACATGAGTTTTCTCAGCTAGCTTTCCATAATCTGGTGTCCTTCAGCTACATTATATGTGCAATTCCCAGAATTCTCTGCCAACACAGTCAGAACACATCAGGCCAGGCTTTCTAAATTTGTGCATTGTATTTTAAGAAGCGTCTTAGTTTTAAAAAAAATCTGTTATTTACAAGGGAAAGAGAAGAAATAATATCTAGAGCAGTGGTTCTCAACCTTTCTAATGCCGTGACCCCATAATACAGTTCCCCATGTTGTGGTGACCCCCAAGTGGGTGTGGCCACCAATAAGAGGGAGTAGGACAGCTAGGGAAAAGGGAACAAAATGGTGGACAGCATGGTTTGGCGACCCCCATGAAATGGTTGTTCGACCCCAAATGGGGTCCCGACCCACAGGTTGAGAACCACTGATTTAGAGGTAATACTGATCCAACTGTTATCACCTCTCTCCCTACAAGCAGGGACTCTTGCCATTTTTAAATAGTACCTGGTAACCTATGGCCCATTAAGATAATAACTCACTGATTCTGTCTCTTTGTCTCCTTTTTAGAAAATAGACAACCTGCTGCCCGCCTGGTACTATAACTTCCGAGTTACCATGGTGACGTGGGGAGAACCTGAGCTTAGCTGTTGTGATACTTCCACCATTGGTTTCATAACAGGTAAAGAGGAATCATTGATAAACTTCTGTTTTTTGATGTCCTTCTTCTAAATCTTCATGTCCATTGAAAGACCCAGGAGGGCCTTTATTAGAGCTTTGGATTTGAGAGAAACATGGTGGTTTGGAGAGTGCAGGAGTGCTTATGTTGCTGCAGCTCTTTAAATCAAATGAGCTTTTTCACAGAATTGCAAGACGGGTGGAAGGAAGCCTCATGATCTTTGGAAGAGATATAGCTGCTTTAAGGAGTTGCAAAGAGCTACAAGGGGAGTGTCCCACATACTCAAAGCAGGGGTCTTCAACCTTGGCAACTTTAAGACTTGTGGACTTCAACTCCCAGAATTCCTCAGCCAGCTTTGCTGAAGTCCACAAGTCTTAAAGTTGCCAAGGTTGAGGACCCCTGCTCCAGAGCACTTTTTCCTTTCCACAATTGTAGTTCTTAGGTCACAGTCTTTTCCTCCTTGTGAAGAGTTAACATACAGGTAGTCCTCGATTTACAATCATTCTTTTAGTGACCGTTCAAAGTTACAACAGCACTAAAAAGTGACTTATGACCATTTTTCATGCTTACGACTATTGTAGCATCTCCGTGGTCACATGATCAAAGTTTGGATGCTTGGCGACTGGTTCATATTTATAACCGAGGTCAACAGGTTACAATGGGAAATGGAATTGCCTTGCTAAGTGATGTGGATAGATGACATTGTGGTTTATGACTGCATTGGATAGCAATAGAAATTCCAGTCCCGATTGACAGTTATAACTCAAGGAGTATCTGTAGTTAATTTGTCCCCTTGGGTTTCCCCCACAGTGAAGAGCAATTAATGTGTGTGTTCATCTTACAAATTTTTCCCTGCTTGTCATGCATGCACTTAAACGGTGGAGTATACATCACAATTGCACAATATCCATTTCTCATTCCGATGCCATCTTTGGATTCAATAAATGCCTCTGTTTATTCCTGTTTCATACATTCACGGCATCAGTAAGGATTTTTTTTTTGAAGAAGGCTTTGGACTGAGGCAAATTAATTTTAGCATCATTTTCCAAAGGAAAAAAGCTGAAGCTGCCGTGTTTGAATCTGAGCTTTCATCTGTGCTTCTTTGAAAGGTACTTTAAATCGTATCTTTCGGATAAGCAGTTAAAGATGGAAAAGCAGTTAGTTTGATAGTTACGGTTTTGCGTGAAGACCAGCAAGAGCTCAGCCACAAAAATTCACAGAGCAATTTCTATTTTACAGAACAGCCTACTTCAAAGGGTTTTTTTGGGGAGGGAAATATTGGAGAACTTAGTCACCTGTGTATATTATACTAGAGGAGGAGAAGGAAGCAGGCAGCAAATTCAGAGCTTGCTTGGTCTTATTCTCATACTAAACCATGCCCAGGTTCACTCAGTGTGGCTGCCCTTAGATCTCTGGAAACAGCTACTGTATGTCATCTTGATGTTAGAAGTTATGCTAAAGCTCTATTTTTGATTTTTTAAAAGCTGAATACAACTCTTACTTGGGCATTAATTTACACACTATTTTCATTGCATGTCATTGTCTGCAAGCAATATCTGTACACCTAGGTACATGTGTATCTTCAAGAGGATAAAACAAACATATGGACTCCAAAATCAGTGTGTAACAGTATATTTTATAGGAGTAGAACAATTTATGATCAGCTTTTCTGGTGAAAGTCTATCCATAATTTGCATGTTTATTGGAAGGAAGGTAAGGAATATGGGTATATTTTAATGGTGAAATACAAGATAAAACCCAGCATCAACAGAAAAAAAGTGATTATACAAAAACAAAAGAAAACCTACATATGTTAGAAAGATTTAAATAAACTCTCATATAATAAATGTAGATGATGATATTAAAACAATTCAGTTTTGATGTTTATCATTAAATCTAGACCATATAGCAACATATTGCTTCATCTCATTTTTAGAATATAAAGACTATTCAATAGTAGACTCAAAGCCTCATAGAATCTATTCCTTAAAGTCAGGAGAGTGAGTTTCTCCCCAGTTACGTAAAATTATCCACCACTTTATCATGCCTCAGGCTTGATAGAGCAAAGTTTTTTAATGAGATGATGAATTCCATGCTTCAGGAGTAATATTCAACATCACATTAAGATCCCAACTGCAACATTTCTTCCCAAAGATTTATTGACATATGAAGTTATTTGAAATGAAATAACTGTATCTGGACAAAACAGACCAAGTCAGTTAAAGAACATTCAAATACCTTATGCCAACCCAAGATTTAGTCTGTTCAATGTAGTTCTGAATTCTTCAGATTCTACTGTTCATCCCAATATGTAATTATTTTTCTGACAGTGGAGTTGATGCACCTTGAGTTTGATAGGTGAGCATGTAAAACATGCTCAGAATTAATGAATCTGGAATGCTAGTACTGTATATTTCAATTTTTTTCACTCCGTTCATATCTCCAATCTAAGTGAGTGTATGGGAGATACAATTCTTCAATTGTATATATCTAGTCTTTTGTTAGGATAAATATCCTATTAAACATAGCTTTGTTATTTTTTTTTAAAGAAAGCAATCTGACAAAGTTAAAGAAACATATAATAGGAAGCTATGGTTACGATTCTTTAGCTGGTGCTCTTTCAAAAAAAATATAGTAGACTGTTTCCATTTTCCTTGGCAGATGATTGAAATGTGTATGAACTGGTTTAAAAACAGAGGACTCTGCAATCTGATAAAATATACATAACTGCTTCTTCAAAAGCTTAACCAAATAGAAAAATCTTAGGATTTCAGTCTAAAAAGTTATACGCTAGTCAATTCCAAATATTTGCATAGCTATCAGATTATGGAACAATTTTGCTTTCCATCACTTTGAATAATAAGAACCAACTGATTCAACTACTGTAGATTTTAATGTAGCCTTGGGAAGAACTCAATGTTAGTTCAGGGCTTCAGAAAATGTTGGACACAGTCATCTTTAGGATAGTGGATAACCAAAGATTTCTTCTATCAATAGGGGGTTGGATTAGATCAGGGATGTCAGGCAGGGGAATTGTGGGACTTGAAGTCCACCAGTCTTTAAATTGTCAAGGTTGGACACTCCTGGATTAGATGAAGATGCCCAATCTGTGACCCCAAGATTGCATATATCATTCTTCAGTACTTTCAGATGCTTGCCAAATATCCATGTGAAGAAGGAGAAGAGTATTAAGTATGTGAAGATACTTAAATTAAAATTAAATCCATTACCTTCAGTTAATTCAAATTTAATCAAATACAAGTGTGTATTATATTAAAACAAATATTAGTTTAGGTACTGTCCCCACATACTTTTTGGCATGTTGCCCTCCAAGATCTCATTCAAGTACAAAATGAAGCTCTTGGCCTAAAAAAATGTTGTAACTATTGGAACAGATAATCTTTGAGGTCCCTTTGGTGACTTGTTTGGCAGACTACTCCAAGTCTGATGTGTGAAGAAGGAGAGGGGAGTCCCTGCAGATTTTACTCTGCTAGTCGTTGCCGACTATAGGGGGCAGTGCTCATCTCCGTTTCAAGGCCTTTGAGCCAGCGCTGTCCTAAGACACGCAGTCATGTGACCAGCATGACATCATGGAGTGCTGTTGCCTTCCCATCAAAGTGGTAGTATTTATTTGCATTTGTGTGCTTTCAAACTGCTAGGTTGGTGGGAGCTGAGGTGAGAACGCAAGCTCACCCAATCGCATGGTGCTCAGGTCTTGAACCTGGGCTGCCAACTTTCCAGCTGACAAGCCCAGTGTCTTAACCACTGAGACACCGCACCACCTGGCGAAGTGAAGTAAAGAAGAGGTCCTCAAAAAAAGAATGTGTTCCTACATAAATAGTGTACATTGGGGGGGGAGATGAATAAGATGATTGTGTTGACAATGATGATAACTGTGGTGTGTATGTTTCTTTGTTTGTTTCCTGGTAGCTCCTGTGTCCCCTAAAATCACTTCAGTTGAATATTTCAACAGCCTTCTCTATGTCAGCTGGATCTACGGTGATGACAACACGGACCTTTCCCATTCTAGAATGTTGCACTGGATGGTTATTGCCGAAGGAAAGAAAAAGATAAAAAAGAGTGTAAGACATGTTCCTATTGGATATTGCTCCCAGATCAACAACTGTCAGGCCACAGGAAGTAAAACATTGACATGGGGAGTATTACAATTGACAAATAATTCCTTTTCAGTTTCTCCTTCAGAAATATTTTACAAGCATGTATTCTAATTGCCCTTATTTCTTAGATGTTGTTGTTATTAGTTGCGTTCATGTCCGACCCATGGCGACCCCATGGACAATGTTCCTCCAGGTCTTCCTGTCCTCTACCATCTTCTGGAGTCCATTTAAGCTCACGCCTACTGCTTCAGTAACTCCATCCAGCCACCTCATTCTCTGTTGTCCCCTTCTTCTATTGCCATCAATCTTTCCCAGCATTAGGCTCTTCTCCAGTGAGTCCTTCCTTCTCATTAGGGTTTCTTAGATAGGCCACCTTATAAAAACAAGAAGATATAGAAAAGAATAGACATAGCTAAAGGAGGTAAAGCAAGAACTGGCAATCACAGTTTACAGAGCACATTTAATCTGCCAACTCTTATTTTATGTCTTTCCAACTCTAGTTGGCCATTGTGGAAACAGAAGTACAGGTAGTCCTCAACTTAACAATCATTCATTTAGTGATTGTTTGAAGTTACAACAGCATTGAAAAAAAGTGACTTATGACCATTTTTCACACTTATGGCTGCTGCAGCATCCCCATAGTCACAAATTCAGATGCTTGGCAACTGACTCATATTTGTGACGGTTCCAGTGTACCGGGGTCATGTGATCATCTTTTGTGACCTGACAGGCAAAGTCAATGGAGAAGCCAGAGTCAACAACCGTGTTACCAACTTAACAACTGCAGAGTCAATAACCGTGTTACCAACTTAACAACTGTGGCAAGAGAGGTCGCAAAATGGACATAATTCACTTAACAAAAGTCTCACTTCACAACAGAAATTTTGGGCTGAATTGTGGTCATAAATTGAGGACTACCTCTATGGAATACTTGGGTTTGAGGTCTGATCAAGCATAGGTTTTCTTAATTCTTCAAGTGCACAGAGATGGACGTGGTCTCCCATAGGTTTCTAGTCTAATCCTCTATTTACGGATGCATTAATTCCCCAATCCTTAGTGCGAGCTATACTCCAAAAGTTTGAGGAAATCATGATAAATCTTAAAATGTATCTACTTAATCAATTTATATGGACACTCCCTCATTGTGCGGCATTAATGATTTAAGTACAATTAAAATAAGATTGAAATTAATTTAGTGCAATTAATACAATTACTCCCTAAGCATTTAATAATCTTCCTCTTCTGTTGCATTAAAAATTATAATTCAGTAGCAGCTTTGGAAAGGATGGAGACTATGTCCAAAGCACTTTACGGCTGCATTCTACCCTGGAGACTCAGGGGAGATTTATCCCTGCCCTAAGCCATTCCCAGCTCATTTGGCTTGATTTGCAATATTAGCCTTCTTGACAGCTGGCAAATTCTCCTTCTCTGAAGAGTGATTCCAGATCCTCTAAAGAGGCCGAGACAAAAGTCCAATTAGTCCACTAATCCCTGGTCATGGTTCAAAGGAGATCTTCCCTGCCAGGAGTGTTTAATTCTTTCTCTTTTTCAGGTGACCCGGAATGTTATGACTACAATGCTCAGCCTTCCTGCAGGGGACATCTATAACCTCTCCGTAACTGCTTGCACTGAGCGGGGCAGCAACAGATCTGCACTTCAGCTTGTGAAAGTCGGTAAGGCTTTAGCTGAGCCATCCTTCAGTCTGGGGCTATATCTGTGGTTTTGTTCTGTTTTAAAGGCAAGGATGCCACAGAATGAAAATGGTCCTCTGAACTCAAGGGATGCATTTTGGTTAGAGGAAAAACTGACCTTGACTGATGAGATGATACAGTTGAATGCCTAACAGATTGTGTGTTTCTCTTTAGCCATACGTATGTGCAAATTTGAGTGTACACAAATTATTGAATTTGTTCTATATACTTTATAATAACAGTAGAGGGAATAAGAATTTTCATTTGATATTAAAATGGCCAGGGCAACACTGGATCATATGCCAGTTTATTGGCTTGCATTCTATGATACAGGTAGTCCTCAGTTTCCAACCGTTTCCTTAAAGATGGTTTGAATTAACAATTGCCTTGGAAAGAGTGTTTTATGCCTGGAAGCACTCCCAGTCATTGCAAAACATTACACACACATATACCCCACTGGTTCATACTTATGACCAGTTGTAGTGTTCTGTGGTCGTGTGATCATGATTTGCGACTTTTTTGGGTTAGTTTCTGGAAAAAAAAACACCTTTGAAGAAAGTGGACTTATGACCATGGTGACTCAACTTATGAATGTGGTAAAAATGATTGTAAAATTGGTTCTGGCCACATGGTGACTCAACATATGACCTTGACTTACGACCAAAATTCTGGTGGTAAATCGAGGACTACTGTAAATGGAGGGAAGAAAATTAGTACAAGAAAAACATTTGCCCCACCACAGACAGGAATTGAATATTTCCAACCCATGCCCATCTAGTCTTGTCTTGAATACAGTCAATAAAGGGGGTGACTATCTCCTTTGGTCATTTATTCCAACATCAAACTACCACTCAGAAGTATTATTTTTTTAAAAAAAACATACACCTAGAATTTCTTTATGAGCAAATGAGTTTAAATGTATTTACTCCCTGGTAAACCTGTTCGAATCGCATCTTAAAAGAAGGATGAGAAAAAAGAATATGAATAAACTAGTGAGAATCAATTTAGCTTTAGGCAACAGTGAAAAATAAGGAAGACATCACTACGTTTTCTATGTTTAAAAAAGGAAAGATGTTTTTATGCAAATAGAAGAATGATGCATAATCAGTTAGAATTCAGGAAATTGTGGAGTGACTGAAATAAACAAAAGAGGCAGATTTGAAGGCAGAGTTTGTAAAAAGTGTGTGATTATCCCTTGTAATATTTATGAATTTTGTATTTTGCAGATTCATATACTTGTGAATAATAAATATGTACTTGAATTTAGTTCTATCCATAGTCACCATCTTTGGTCAATTTTGTGCCATTTTGTAGTAGCACAGAATTACAGAATACAGTTTGAATATGTATTAATTACTCTTTATTTAGAATAAAACACAGAGACAGAGCAGAAAGCTGGATGACTTTGAACCGGTCACTCTCTCTCAGCCCAACTCATTTCACTGGGTTATTGTTGCAGGGAAAATAGGAGGAACAAGAAGGGACAGGACAGGACAGGACACGACAGAACAGAACAGAACAGAATAACCAAGTTGGAAGGGGCTGCTCAGGCAGGAAACCCTATACCATTTCAGACAAATGGTTGTCCAATCTCTTGTTAAAAACTTCCAGTATTGGAGCAATAGATATATTTGCTGTCTTGAGTTGTTTATGAAGATAATAAAGACGGGACATAAATTAAATAAATTAGTAAATAAATAATACAATACAAGGGGTGGCCAAGAAACAATATTCACCACTTTTGTTAGCTTTTTTTAGTATACTTTTCATTATTTTTGGCTATTTCTCTGGTCATTTTCAATGGCTGTAAATCCTAAACTTTCATTCCAACAAGCTCGTTCTCTTAAGTTTCATTACTCATGGTTAAATAGTGAAGCATAACTTCTGAAAATGATGAGATCTATCGGTATATTTATAAGAATATAATTAATGACATGAACTAAGTAGCAGAGACAGACATTATAAATGAGGAAACAGCTGTGTTTTGCTGATGTGGCACTAATGACGGAAATGGAAGGGGTTACAAGTCTATTAAAATACAGCAAATTCACATGTTGTAGCTTTAATAGTAAATGGGAATAAACATAACTCACCAGCAAGGATTCTCATGTTATAAGGACAACGCATGTGTAAATCAGAAATAAACAGACAGGAAACATTTGAAAAATCAGAAGAACCAGACTGAAAGCTCCAGAGCAGAAATTTCACAGCCAAAGAAAACAGATTTTTTTTTTTAAGTGGTAAAATGAAACATCTGCTGACTAAAGAAGCAAATTTACCTTTGGAAAAGAAGCAAAAAGGAAAGAAACCCTATGTGTTTTTAAAAATTGTTCTGGATAAACTGAAGTAAAATGGAAATATATTTGTTAATATTAAAAATGTCTTCATAAGTTTTCTCTTTTTTCTGTCCTTCCAAAAATTGTCAGGAAGAGAATTGCCTATTGAAGGCAGGGATTACTTTTGGCTGGGACCATATTTTATTTGTATTCATTCATCTTGGCCAGGGGGTCTTCAAACTTGGCCCTTTTGTGACTTGTGGACTTCAACTTCCAGAATTCCTCAGTTTGAAGACCCCTGATCTTGGCCATCATTCATCTTGACAGTGATGATGAGACATCATCGCAGGACTTTACACACATTTGATAGTGATCCAGTGATGGAGGAGTTGCTGTTTTGATGCTTTATTATTTTTTTTTTTTAAAAAAAAAAGCATACTCCAGCAACACTCAGCAGCAGTAAGATCTTGAGAAATACAGTTGTTTAAAAATATAGTAAGTAAATATAGCACATAATAAATACATGAGCTTGCAGCATTGTGAGATGGGGAGGTATTTTAAGCCCTCAACAAGATCTATTCAACCCACATGTTGCCCATTCCTGTGTTAAAAAAATAAGGATTTTCTCAAGAGCTTTATATTATTACCTACCATGATTTTCCTGTCCTCCATACCTTTGAAATTTGGAATGGGGAGAGCCATTATTTTTCTCCTTAAGAATGGCCTTGTAAACAACATTATGCACTAATGTTGCAAGATTCCCATGACATATTTTCTCAGCAATCAGGGGAAAAAAACCACCTTTTCTTTTTAAAAGGACAGTCATATCTCTGCCTGAAGTGAGAGCAAAACTCCCTTAGGTCAGGGGTCTTCAAACTTGTCCCTTTTATGACTTGTGAACTTCAACTCCCAGAATTCCTCAGCCAGGCACGCAATTGAATTGAAGTCCACAAGTCATAAAAGAGGCAACTTTGAAGACCCCTGTCTTAGGTTATGAAATGGTTGGGAAGCCATCACTGAACCCCCACAAAGCCTCATTCAGTCTTTGGGGGGATGTTTTGACTTCTGATGTAATGACAAATGCTGAACTGATTATATGGATCCAACATTAACTGGAAAGAGTAGAGAGAACTCATACAGTCATTGGTGACTGGGCACATACAGGTAGTCCTTGACTTAGGACAGGGATGGCAAACCTTTTAGAGACCGAGTGCCCAAAAACTGGGCTTGCCCCCGCTCCACCCTCTGCCCCGTCCCCACTCCGCCTGCCCGCAACGCTACTCACTGCTTCCAGGGCCCGCCGCAGATTGCCCAGGCAGCCAAGAGCACCATGGCAGCCACGCCCTCTGCCCATACCCTGCAGCATCAACTGCATGTGACGGGACATGAGGGCAGAGTCTTGTCCCCGCTGCCTGGCTGCCATGTCCTTGGCTGCGCTGCTCCATGTGGGCCACGCTCGGGGAGGCAAAGCTGGGGCAACAGCACGTGTGCCCACAGAGAGGGCTCCTAGTGCCACTTCTGGCACCCGTGCCATAGGTTTGCTACCACTGACTTAGGACAACAATTGAGCCCAAAATTTCTGTTGCTAATCAAGATAGTTGTTAAGTGAACTTTGCCCCATTTTATAACCTTTCTTGCCATAGTTGTTCCTTAAATCACTGCAGTTGCTAAGTTAGGAACATGGTTGTTAAGTGAAGCTGGCTTCCCCACTGACTTTGATTGTCAGAAGGTCGCAAAAGGGAATCACATGAACCAGGGACAATGCAACCATCATAAATATGAGTCAGTTGCCAAATGTCTGAATGTTGATCACAGGTGACCATGGGGATGCTGCAACAGTCATAAATGTGAACAACAGTCATAAGTCACTTTTGCCAGTGTCCTTGTAACTTCAAACAGTCAATAAATGAACTGTTGTAAATCAAGGACTCCCTGTACGAAGACCTGACTGAGCAACCTACTACTTACAGTCTGCATGTAATTCTCAGAACCCTGGGAATTTGCCACCAAATTTTAGTTTCAATCATATGGTTGCAGATGTTTTCTACTTTTTGATATACTCTCCCCCCCTCATGGATGACCCTGTTCAGGGCTGATTGCCCACCTTGTTATAAGATAAATTAGTTACAAATGATTGGCACGTTACACTTTCTCTTTGATGAATTGTCAGAATTCCCATACAAATGCAAAGATAGATCAAAGATGAGAAAACAAGTGATCTTCAGTTAGCAGGACAAAACCTAGAGGGAAATGAGCTTTCATATTTGAATGCGCTTTGTTTTGACTTGAGTTACTTTGTTGTTGTTTTTTTTAAATGAACTTTAAATTTTTAACATCCAAGATTTATAGTCATTTGAGAAGCAAACCAGACGAATCATTAATTGTGAGGTTATTCAACACTCCAGGTTTAATCATTGCTGTTTATGGGGCAAAAACATTTTCAGCAAGAAAGTTTGTGCAAACACATACATACTCATCCTACAGTTAAGAGTTCATTGAAAAAGGAAGTGAAGTATGTGTTGAAAAGAGAAGAAGAGAGAATGCTGCAACAGACTGCCTTCCCGCTTTGTAGTTCCATTTTATTGCCAAGAAACTTAGAGAAGACCGAAAACTTATCCGTAGGTCTGTAGAGACCGGGATCTTGGATCACCTGTGACTTTTCATTTCTTTATGTTGGATCCCAATGACCTACAAGGCGCAGTTAAAGCGACTCTTATCTCGTTTCTAGACCCAGCTCCTCCAAGATCACTCTTTGCGGTGAATAAAACCCAGACCTCTGTGACTCTCTTATGGGTAGAAGAAGGAATAGCTGATTTCTTTGAGGTTTTTTGCCAGCAGATTGGCTCAGATCATGAGACAAAGATTCAGGTATGTGTTTTTATCCTTTATCAATTTTGGATTGTTCCTGAGATATTTAAGCTGTGTGGCTCTGATTTGAATTCTAGCCTCTTTTTGCAAGAATCGGTGCAAGATAAACTTTTAAGTGAAAAGACACAGCTTGAGCCAGTGGTGTTGCTGGCTTTGTTGATTTATAGATTTAATTTAAAAGAAACGTACTACTCCTGAGCCATTTCTAGTTGTTACTTAGCATATACGGAGACAGCAACTAACTCTGGCATAATGACATAAGCCCTATCCTTTCCTACATGTGTCTTGTTGCATGACTGTTGTAAAGGAATGGAGCTTCTGCTGGATACCACCACATATAGGATAGGAATGGAGCTATGCCAGCTAGCCACCATTCCAGTCTTCAAAACATTGAGGCTTCCATTCAACCAAGAACTAGATAGTTAGATTCAAGTGGGCTCCTTTCCCACATTCGGTTGAATCCTGGAGAGCAATTCCTGAGAGTAAATTATTCAGATATCTTCCCCATTGCAGTATACAAGACCATCGCAAATGTTGAATTTCAAGACTTCAGAAGGGTTGAAAGAACTCTGTCTGAAGCTGTTGTCTTCCTTTAGCTGCTGTCTAAAAGGCTTTAAATTCCCAGTTCTATTTCATAATTGCCCTTGTTAGTACTTTTGTAGTTAACATTTTCACTATCTTAGTATTTCTTGCAACATTCTTAACATCCGAGTGTTCTCAGCAGAACACTCTTTTGTTCTGAACAGAACAAACATTGCTTTTGTTCCCCTGAAGTTGTATTTGGGGTAGGTTTTTTTTTTAATTGACCTCTTATTCTATTTCAGAGATTTTAATTAATGTCACACTAAATCTCCAGCTTGGAAATCTAAAAATATCTATTTGATTGGAATCAAAGACCACTAATACCAATATCTTACTATCCACAGTGGATGGCCAGAATAAATTTATACCAAGGATGGAACCCTTGAAATCAGAGGGCTTTCAAGTCTTTGCTGACTCAAACAGTTTCCTCTAGATTGGTGGTCCCCAAGCTTTCCAACTTGGCAGCCCAGCATGGGAGGGGATGGTTCTATGCAAGTGGTAGGTGTGTGTGTGTGTTCAGTTCCATTTGTGCAAGTAGAAAACATACATGCCCGCCACTTGCACAAATGGAGCTTTGCGTGTCAGTGCAAGTGCCCACCCCTCATGAAGCCTGGTTCCAAACAGGTTGTTATGATTCCGTGCCAGCCTGTGCTCCCAACAGCTGAGTCAGAGGAATCTGAGGAGGAGGTGGAGGAGGCATTTGAAGGGCCATCAGAGTCAGAGGGAGGCTCTGAGGTACAGGACTCACAGTTGGATGCAGAGCCTGGGCCCTCCAGTCATGTTTCTGATGAAGCTCAGCTGGGTGAGGAGCATGAATCAGACTTGGAAGAATCACAACAGATGGACTTGCTAATTGATGCACGCAGGCGGCGTCAATTAGCCAGAGTAAGGCAACAGAGGTCAATGAAGCACCTCCAGAGTAAGAAGAAACGGCAAGGGGAGGCACCGCCTTAGGACTGCCAATTAAAGGGAGGAGGTGTGGGTGGTGCTGGTTGCTGAAGGCAACCATTTGAAAACTGCATCTTGGAATCTTGGTTTGTGACTTCTCTTGTAACTTCGTGTCTGCTTTTCATCGTGTTCTTTTGGACTGGA
Source organism: Crotalus tigris (assembly GCF_016545835.1). Taxonomy (NCBI): domain Eukaryota; kingdom Metazoa; phylum Chordata; class Lepidosauria; order Squamata; family Viperidae; genus Crotalus; species Crotalus tigris. Next base: position 364,227 of record NW_024096818.1, on the reverse strand, counting down.
GTTTGCTGTATTTGACAGGTTTGTCAACAGAATTAAAAGGGGGTTTTGTTTTTGTTTGCAAGTCTCCAGCCTATTGTAGTAGCAGGGGTTTTGTCCTTGTGAAGTTAACAAGGACGACAATAGGCTGGAATAGAACACAGGTTGTGGCCCACTAGTGGGTCGTGGCCTGGGAGTTGGGGCCCCCTGCTCTAAATATTACTAACTCTGAGCCAATCCATTATTCCCATTAGCTATCTTAGGTACTATGTAATGATGTCTGTGTCTGAAAATTAAGCCCACTCACTCAAGGGGGTGAATTGATCTAACTCACTTCAACTGAAAGCAATGGGAGAGAGAACATATGCACAAGTTTACTACCTTTTAGATAAGATTGGGGTCTCTGGCTGAGCAACTGGAGAACTATTGTCTGCTAGCATACACAAATGAGCTAATAGATCTTTCTTTTTTGTACTATGTCACTCATCACTACCTGCAATCTTATATAGGAGACATATTGGGAAGAAGAGATTCCCAAAACAAGGATGCCAGAGATTTAAATAGCCAAATGCTACCTTCAACTAAGGATAAAATATAGGGCTATAATACTTTCTAGAACTTGCTTTAAAAAAGGAAGATATAATTGTAGAAAAGGTGTTGTCTGAGTAAACAAAGCATGCTAAAGGTCACTAGGAAGAAAATGACAGTCCACTCCTTGGACTCATTATTGAATCACCTGAACTCTCATGTCTTTGACGCACGTTGCATCCTGAAAGGCATACAGACCAATACATGAGACTGTTGCATAAACCAGGATGTGGTTTATTGCTGGCACAGGCCACAACAGAAATACAGTGAAGCTGCCATTGAATTGCTTTATTGTGGACCTATGTTGCAAACAGTTTCATCCATACTTCTTGCAATATCCTCATATTTAGAGAAGTGGTAACTAAATAAACAGTGGGCTGGGTCAACATTCCATGATGTACCACTTAACCTCTTAATTGTAGCAAAAAAAAAAATATAAGAATGAGCTCAAAACTCAGTTAATGCGCAGGGCCTAAATCCCCTTTGATTTCAGATCCTGCGTAACATCAGAGGTAGGCAAAAAAAAAAAGAATCCTAACCATATACTTTTTTCCTTCCCAACATGAAACAGGAACCAGTTACCATTTCTTCTCATGTCGTGACAGTCTCCAGCCTTCGGCCTGCCACTTCCTACAACTGCAGCGTTACAAGTTTCAGTCATAACAGCCCCAGTGTCCCCACCTATATTTCAGTTTCCACTATGGGTGAGCCAAGTTCTTCAAATTCTCCGGTTAAGCATTTCTCCAAAATCAGATTTAATGTGTTCCCTTCCCATTTCTAGTTTGAACAGACTGGTTAGAGTGAATACATAATCACCCAAAAAACCACTGGTGTTATTTTAAATATACCAGAAATGGGGATTATATAACCGTCCTTTATTTACAGGCAGTCCTCGTTATCTGTCAGTTCTGCATTTGCAAATTTGCTCATTCATTAAAATCTATTTGTAAGTCCAAAATCAATACTTGTGTTGCTGTCGTGCTTATTGGTGGACATGTGGAACAGCAAAACACTGGGATTGCCCTATGGGCATGTCCCCAGCTAAGGTTTCAGCATTATTAATTCTGTATTCATGGCATTTTTAGAGAACTACTCAAAATAATGAGAATTGCCTGTATGTTTTTACTCTGTGTTGGGGTTCGTATATAATGTGGGTTGTTTATCTTTGACTTGTGCAATGTCAGCTGTCGTAGTTTGCAAATCAGGGTTTAAGACTGAGTGAAATGGATGAACTCTGCCAATATGATATCATGTAGATCAGGGGTAGTCAGCCTTGGCTCTTTTATGACTCGTGGACTTCAACTCCCAGAATTCCTGAGCCAGCACAGCTGGCTCAGGCATTCTGGGAGTTGAAGTCCACGAGTCATAAAAGAGCCAAGGCTGACTACCCCTGATGTAGATGTTGTCCTTAGACTTTTAATCTCCTTGGAAAGCAGATCTGCCTCACCCTTTTATTTGTATGCAAAGACTTGTTTTCTGGCTGACATTGGCCATACCAGAATGTCAGTTTTAGGCTGCAGTTTTCTATCCACTTACCAGGGAGTAAGTCCTTCCCAATGAAGGAAACCAAAGTAAGCATGTATGGGTTACTGCTTAATTCCCACAATTTGTTCATTGAAGAAATCTAAAAAGTCAGAAAGATATGTTCTGAGAATATTAGAAAAAAAACCCCTCTAGAACAGACATGTCAAACACAAGGCCCAGGGGTCGGATGCAGCCCATGAAGTGGTTTCATGTGGCCTGCGAAGCTATCCTGGAAACAGTGAGGGAATGGCCCCCGTTGCCTTGGCCCTGGCCCAGGCCAGCCGGGAGCCAATGTACAATTTTGTGGTGGCCATCTTGGCACTTGCCCCGGTGGACCATGCCTTGGCACTTGCTCCGGTCCCACCCCTTTCTGCCAGAGACCCTCAGATCTGTCCCATTCCTGCCCAGGCCCCCACAGGCACCCTTCACGCGAATGTTGTAGAACTGGCCATGCCCATCCAGTAGGCTACATCCACTCCATCCACACCTACCCAATAGACTGCACTCACTCTGGCCACACCCACCCGGCCCCCCAAGGGCAACCGCAATGCTGATGCAGCCCTGATGCGGCCCTCAGTGAAATTGAGGTTGATACCCCTGCTCTAGAAATAAAAAGCCACTGTCAGAAGGCAATGCTTTACCTCTTTTTATTTTATCATGTCACTTTATGGGAATGTCAGTATCAATTGCTTTCATTAACCCGGATCCTGTGTTCCTATTTGCAGTTGTGGAGATGAACCCTAATGTGGTGGTCATTTCTATTCTCGCCATTCTGAGCATTCTTCTGATAGGGCTCTTGCTTGTAACACTGGTCGTTCTTCGGAGAAAACATCTACAAATGGCCAGGTAGGACAACTTACTTTCTAATACAGAACCAAGGTCTTCTCAAAAGGTAAAAGTTCAATTATATGTACTGTATGTAGCAGGGGAGCAGTATGAATTGTTCCACATTTAGAATTCTTTATTAGAATTCTCTGTTGGCCAAGTGTGGCTGGGCACACAGGGAATTTGTCTTCGGTGCATAAGCTCTCACTGTACATACAGGTAATAGTGATAATCATGATCATAAACAACATGAAAATATATTCATAATTCGTAAAATACAACACTTCATCATTATTCATAGTGATAGTTCTAGGATACTAGCTAAGCAAACAACATAAATCATACTAGGATACTAAATAAAACAATATAAATTGTAAGATACAAGCAACAAAGTTATAAGAAGATAAGGATAGATAATAGGAAAGATGAGAGGAATAATAGTAATATAGCTTCACTAAGTAGTTTGACAAAGTGGTAGGAATTAGTTGTTAAAAAGAGTGACGGCATGGGGGGGGAACCTCCTTGTGTGTCTAGTCATTCTGTTGTGCAATGCCCTATAGCATCGTCTTGAGGGAAGAAGTTGAAACAGTTTATGTCCAGGATGTGAGGGTTTTATAGGGCATTGCACAACAGCCTTCTTTCTTGCTCGTGCAATATACAGGTCCTGAAAGCTGGTAGAAATTGTTTTTTTCTGCAGTTGTAACTATCCGTTGAAGTCTGTGTCTGCCTTGTTTGGCTGCAGTTCCAAACCAGACAGTTACAGAGGTGCAAATGACAGACTCAATAATTCCTTTGTAGAACTGTAAACAGGATTTAACATAAGGACATACATGGATTTTTGATGGCTTTAACGTTTCCAGCAGATTCACTGCAGAAGTATGTGATGAAGATCAACTCATTTATATATAGAATATAGAATAACAAAGTTGACAGGGACCTTGGAAATCTTCTAGTCCAGGGGTAGGCAACCTTGGCTCTTTTATGACTCGTGGACTTCAACTCCCAGAATTCCTGAGCCAGCCATGCTGAGGGGAAAGGGAGAGGTTTCCAAGCTGAGCCATGCTGGCTCAGGAATTCTGGGAGTTGAAGTCCACGAGTCATAAAAGAGCCAAGGTGGCCTACCCCTGGTCTAGGGTATATATGGTATAGGACAGGGATAGATAACCTTGGCTCTTTTATGACTCGTGGACTTCAACTCCCAGAATTCCTGAGCCAGCCTGGCTCAGCTTGGAAACCTCTCCCTTTCCCCTCAGCATGGCTGGCTCAGGAATTCTGGGAGTTGAAGTCCACGAGTCATAAAAGAGCCAAGGTTGCCTACCCCTGTTCTAGTCCAATCCCCTGTTCAAGCAGGAGACCCTGTACCATTCTGGACAAATCCAGTCCAGACTCTTCTTGAAAATCTCTAGTGATGAAACACCCACAACTTTCAAAGGCAAGCCATTCCACTGATTAATTGTTCTCACTGTCAGGGAATTTCTCCTTAATTCTAGGTTGATTCTCTCTTTAATGCTCTCCCATCTGCTACTTCTTGTCCTGCCCTCAAGTGCTTTGGAGAATAGATTAACCTCTTCTTCTCTGTGTGACAGCCCCTCACATTTTAGAAGACTGCTATTATGTTCCCCCTAGTCTTTCTCTTCATTAGACATACCTAGTTTCTATAACCATTCATCATATAGTTTAGCCTCCAGACCCCTTATTATCCTTATTATTATATTATACTCCTTGCTGCTCTTGTCTGCACTCTTTTTATATGTGTAGATGAATTGCCCAAATAAGCAAGAGAGGAATTTAAATAGAAGCAGGATTGCCACCTTAGAATTGCTGTGCACCATTAGACTGCAGGCCCTGCATTAAATCAGAAATTGGACTAGCCTTCTCCAATTGGGTCTCCTTCAGACTTGATACTTTAACTTTCAGAATTCTCATTCAGCATTAATAAAAATGGCGGAAGTTGAAGTCCAACATATTTGGAGGACATCAGTTTGAGGCAGATCTCTTCTAGCATGATGGTTCTTCTTGCTTTAAGGTCCCTACCCCTTCCATTCCCATTCTTTATCTGAAGATTAAGACCACCCTCTCGCCAGTATAAATCAAAGCTCTCTGATTCCACAGATATCTAGCAACATCAGAAAGTAGTCTTTAAATTAATGGATTGTTGGATTAGTCCCGAATCAAAATCTGTCTAGTTTAGTTCAAAGTCCAACATTATGTTCAATGGAGCTTACTTTTAGCAATCATATTTAACACTATAATTGTAACTGATTTACATGTTGCTCCAGTAAATTCCCAGACTTCAGCTGACCAGTAAATTCTTACAAAGAGCTATTCTCCAATCAGCCAGATACCATATTATATACACACAGTTGCACTGTATATAGCAGGCATTCCCAACTCCTGGGCTGCAAATTGGAACTGGTTCATGGCCTGTTAGGAACCAGGGCATGCAAGTGAGAAAAAACTTCATCTGTCTATGTGCAGGAGCTAGGCAGCGTGTCCCCCATTGCCAGTCTGTGAAAAAATATATAGAAACTGTATCTCTCTTGCAGGCAATACTGCAGCAAATTGGTTTTACACTTTGAGCTTGATTATTTTATAGTTCCCACCTAGCCCTTCTGTTATAACATCAAGTTCAGCACTAGTTTCACATCTGTCTGTATCTTTAGTTGCTAAGGTTCCTAAGCTCCACGCCAATCTTTTATCACTATCCTCACAGTTTTCAGTAAAACCCATTAAACAGCTCATTTGTACAATAGTGTTGCTTCTGGGAAACTTTCTAGCTTACAGCAAAACTGTTTTCTAAATCAAGGTGTTGATCATCAGCAGAGGTGAGGCAGCTGTCAGCTGTCATTTATTTCAGGACCCTAATCCCATCCTAATTTGCATTCCATGTAATTTGCAACCATAACTGCTCTTGGAGACCAACAACATTTAAAGAACTGCAGGTTTTAAGCATCCTCAGTCTTCCCTTTATAACAAATAGGAAAGTTGTCTAGTATATCTTGTTTAAATTTAAATTGATAGACTCTTGCCAAGAATGTGATTTTATATATATATAAATCCATCAATAATAATTCTGAATCTTCCAAACTAGGGAATGTGGAGCAGGAACATTTGTGAATTTTGCTTCATTGGAAAGAGATGGGAAACTTCCGTACAACTGGTAGGTATATATCAGAAGATTTACAATATAGGTTTTTTTCCTTGCAATGTATAATTGTTATATTGACTTCTTTAAGGTGGATGTTAATATTGAAAGTCTAGCCCAGTGGTTCTCAACCTGTGGGTCGGGACCCCATTTGGGGTCGAACGACCATTTCACGGGGGTCGCCAAACAAGGCTGTCTGCCATTTTTTCCCCTTTTCTTTGGCCACGACCCTGGCACCCGGTGATGTATAAGTGGTTGGGGGTCACCACAACATGGGGAACTGTATTATGGGGTCGCGGCATTAGAAAGGTTGAGAACCACTGGTCTAGCCATTAGATACCAGTGATTTTTTTTAAAAAAAATTGTTTTTAATATAGTAGAGTATCATTTCTCCTGACATAATGCGGTAAGAACATTTCAAGTTACAGAATTAAACTTTACTTGAGAAATAGTCTGTTCCACTCTAATTTCCCATAAAAGTTTTGGCAGTCCAACAGAATGCAGGGACCAGGTTATCATCTAATCCAAACTTGCTGTTAAAGGAGCGTATGGTTTCCCAATTAAAATGGCATTATGATGTTTAAAACAGTTAGGCTTTACGGACAGAAGATTCAGACCTCAAAGAAGTGAGAATCTCTTTTGTCTACGGGAGTATGTGTAAAACTAATCCCCTTATTTATGGGTGCTTCTAAAAGTGGGTACCACGAAAGTGAAAAATGGCTTTTAAAGGTCAAAAAAGACTGCAGGAAGACCCCCTGTGCTGTCTGATAGAAAATGCCTTTTCCTCGTCCTGGTGTTCCTAGTGCAATGTAAAAAGTAGAATATCAAAGTTGAGTATTGTAGTAATATTACATTCAAATGTACCAGTAGGCTTTCATTTTTAATGTGTTTTGTTCGTGCACTTTTTTCTTTGTCTTTGTGTGGTTTTCATCCTTTTTCCAAGAAGGTGAAATACAATACACTGAACCCCCTTTATTTTCTCAGGGCTATGACACAGATTCTGGAGGTGGAGGGAGGGAGGGAGGGAGGGAGGGAGGGAGAGAGAGAGAGAGAGAGAGAGAGCGCAAAGTGACAGAGCCCCTTACTTAACTCCTCCAATTAAATTATTTAATATCTTTTAGTTTCAATTAAAAATGAGAAATTTCAAAGCCAGTGTGATGACCCCCTTTATGATTGTCATGACTTACAACCTTATTTTGCAGTGCTCATTAAGTGAATGTGGCAGTTAAGGGCTCAATGCAATTCCTGAAAACCTTGGCTACAGCCCTTATAGCTCTTCCAGAAGTTGCACCCAATTACAGTCTTTAAGATGACGGAGGATATTTCTAAACACCTGGGAAGTTACCAGTTATTATATTTAACTGTAGTCTATCAAGTGAGCTTTAAATTAAATCAGCTTGTGGTTGGAAAAGATCTTGGAGGTCTTCTAGTCCAACTGTCCAATCATATTTGTGGAGTAGGGAAGAGTGGGGGAAGTGCAGCTCCTGGCATGCTCTTCAGTGTTCCAAAATGACATTTGGGGCAGACAGAATAACAGAGTTGGAAGGGACCTTGGAGGTCTTCTAGTCCAACCCCAGGAAGGAAACTCTACACCATTTCAGACAAATGGCTGTCCAGTCTCTTCTTAAAAACTTCCAATGTTGGAGCATTCACTGCTTCTGAAGGCAGGTTGTTCCACTGGTTAATTGTTCTAACTGTAAGGAAGTTTCTCCTTAGTTCTAGGTTGCTTCTCTCCTTGATTAGTTTCCATCCATTGCTTCCTGTCCTGCCATCAGGCACTTTGGAGAATAGGTTGACCCCAAAGCACCTGAAGGCACAGGACAAGAAGCAACGGATGGAAGCTGATCAAGGTGAGAACCAAGCTAGAGTTAAGGAGAAATTTCCCTGTTTTCTTTTACAAGAGCACCAATTAGGAGAGGGAAGAGCCTCAAAACTGTCTTCAGCTATGCAAGCTCAAGGTCATTTGGGGCAAATCACTCTTTTTCAACTGTGTTTCCTGCAGCTTAGATTCTCACAAAGCATAGCAAATGCAGAGTTACCTTAACTAAGAAAAAAGGATATCAGTGACAATTTACAACAGACTTTATCCATCTTGCTTCTACTCATGCCAGCACTTTTAATTTTTTATCAAGAAGAAAATTTGAGTTGTATTTTTAAGCCTCAAGAGGGCATCGTTGAGCTTTCAAACTTTCACAAAATCTCATTTTCCATTATTTTCTGGACAGGATCTTGACAAATACATATAAGTTGCTAATTAAATCTGAGGAGTCTATCCTTCACAGCAGCCAGGTTTAAACAGTTCTTTTATGCTTTCAGGACCAAGTTAGAGAAATGTAGCTTTAATGGGCAGAAGGAATAACCTTGAGAACAGGAGGAAGAGATGCAATCAAGACAGTGATCAGATAAAAAATATCTGAGCCTGGGGCAGAAATGTAATTTGAGAAAGTATCTCTAATTCTCTTGAAGAAAAGGGGAGGTGGGGGAGGCACATTCAGACTTATAAGAGTCTGTTACCTTATAATAGTGATGGTGAACCTTTTAGAGACCAAGTGCCCAAAAACCGCCCCCGTTCTGCCTCCTGCCCTGCCTGCTCTGCCCCGCCCACCCACAGGGCCACACATCGCCTCCATGGATCGCCGCAACAGATTGCCCAGGCAGCCCTGAAGCCCCATGGCAGCCACGCCCTTCGCCCACACCTGCAGCATCATCTGCATGCTATAAAGCGCGAGGGCAGAGTCTTGTCCCTGCTGCCCAGCTGCCATATCCTTGGCTGCGCTGCTCTGTGTGGGCCGCGCTCAGGGGTGACTCTCCTCCAGGGGGGCTACTGGTAAAGGCCGTGAGGGAAGCGGGACTGGGGTGATGGCACGCATGCCCACAGAGAGGGCTCCAAGTGCCGCCTCTGGCACGCGTGCCATAGGTTTGCCACCACTGCCTTATAATAAAAATAGTACTAGCTTGTTACTGGCAGAGGAAGCATGCTGCAGGCCCTATCAGCCAGGGTATTCTGGCTGATGAGGTCCAGGAGAAGGGCCTTCTCTGTTGTTGCACCTGCTTTTTCTGGAACATCTTGTCACCCAGAGTGAGGTCAAGCTCAACCCTCCTGATCTTCCATAAGAGCTTAAAGACCTGGCTCAGCCAGCTAGCTTGGGGCTACAGTAGGGTAGCATCACAATTTTTGGGGGGGTAGGATGCCCATTTTAATATAAATATATTCCTATTTTTGTTTATTAATTTAATCTTTATACAGCCTCCCTCTGGTTATAGGGATATCAGCATCTCCATAGCAATCTTCAACTCTACATCAGGAAAAGCAATAAAATGTGGGCATCCTGCTTCTCTATTAGGTTTCAATCCTCAAAGCCGTCAGAAAAAGAATAATTTCAAAAGCCAAGAGAAACGAAGCCAAATTTATCTTCAGAGCCAGCACTTTTCATAGATATGGCCACAGCCAAGAAGGTGTGTATTGTGGCCCACACTGACTTTTTAATGTGAGGCTTGCTGATCTAAGAGGATGATCACGCACAGTTTAGAAAAAGTGCAATGTTTCTCAACCTGGGTCACTTTAAGATTTGTGGACTTCAACTCCCAGGATCCCCCAGCCAGGAAATATTACTTAAAACAGGGATGGACGACACATTTTTTTTTTTTTTTGCAATATTCAAAGTGTCCTTCCAAAGAATATTTTAATAAGATATTTGGGAAATAGCATACTGCCTGAGGTGAGATTAGTTCCCATCTTTCTGACTTTCTGCAAGAATCTTAAAGATCTGGCTCTGCCAGATGGCATGGGCCCCCAGGAGGGGGGTATCACACAGGAGATGGTTGATTAATTAAGAATCCCACCTGCCCCCCCCCCCACACACACATACACAAACATGCAGCTCCCTCCTTCCCTATCTTGTAACTATTGTGTTAGGAATATTTATCTCTGATGATTTTAATGTTTTATGCGAGATGGGCAGCAAATAAATTTAATAAAATAAATATACCCAGTTGCCTCAAAAACTATTGGAGGAACTTTAGAAAATACTGAAAACTGTATAACAATTAACATGGGAACATCATTGGAAAAACAAATAGAATTTAAGAAACAAAAAAATAAATCCTGATTGTTCACATAGCGCCAGTGTTTCTCAACCTTGACAATTTTAAGGCATATGGACTTCAACTCCCAGAATTCCACAGCCAGCAATGCTGGCTGTGGAATTCTGGGAGTTGAAGTCCACATGCCTTAAAATTGTCAAGGTTGAGAAACATTGTCATAGCCTCTATTTCAGGGGTTCTCAAACGTGGCCATTTTAAGACTTGTGGACTTCAACTCCCAGAATTTGGCTGGGGAATTCTGGGAGTTGAAGTCCACAAGTCTTAAAGTGGCCAAGTTTGAAGATTCCTGCTCTATTCATTTTACATACAACCCAATCCATTGTGGCCCCTAGAAAGTAAAGCAAGCCCTTCCAAAGAGAAGTATTGAAAGAGAAACCACACATGCTTTAAATCTCATCCCATGTTTTTTTATGGTTTTGTCTGTAATGGACACTTGCTCCCAGCCTCTCTGTAGAAATATGGCTTCAACAGAAAAAAAGTTTTCATATAATGCCTGTAGGCAAACATCTCATTTCTTTAGCCTGGCTCTGCATTATGTCTTACTGAACAGCCATGATTTCAAAAGAGGCCAGACCCATCCTGTAGGCAGGTACATTTGTCAGAGAGAAGGAGAAAAGGAAAAGTTACTTTGATTGGAGGAAAAATTCCATCAGGCATTGCATCTATACTCAGAGGTGACCATTTAATGGCTAGATTAAAGACTGGATAAAAATGGAAGTCATCCTCTGGGTTTGATGGGATGCAGTCAGCTGGCACAAATGGCTAAATTGATTTGATATGGCATTGAAGCTGATCCTTCAGTAATGAACTTCCAAACTGAATATTGGCTACCAGTTTTCCCTGTAAATATTAATGTAGCTAATTAACTCATCAGACTTCACTTTCTCCTTGAGCCCCCAGGAGCAGAAAACTGTATACAGAAATCATTAACCTCCTTTGGGTTGCTTTGAAACAGCAGGTTTTAATCTGCATCAAAGTCAGAAGTTCAAAAGTAATCCCAATTAAAGACTCAGACTTGAAAAATCTAAAGTAAGTGAAAAACTCAAAACGCAACAGCCCGAGAATTATAATATGCAGCACGCTTCATGCATGTGATTCAAATGACATCCTAAGTCAAAGAGGAGACATGTTATTAGGGGCGTCAGAGTGGGAGGAGGGATACCGGCACCCCTGGACTTACCAGTGGTCACTTAACGACCATTCAACATTGCAATGGATCTTCTGGGGTACCAGTTTTGAAGTTCTGGTGTTCCCCTCCAGCCATCCCTGTGTTGCCACATGTCAGGCGCTAAGCAACTGGCTCTACATTTATGATAGATAGATGATAGATAGATAGATAGATAGATAGATAGATAGATAGATAGATAGATGATGATGATGATGATGATGATGATAATAACAATACAAATAAAGTTGGAAGGGTCTTGGAGGTCATCTAGTCCAACCTCCTGTTCAGGCAGATGATAGATAGAGGAGAGAGATTATGATAGATAGATAGATAGATAGATAGATAGATAGATAGGAGAAAGAGATGATAGATGGATAGATAGAGGAGAGAGATTATGATGATAGATAGTGTTGTGTAGTGGGTTTTCAGAGGCATTAACCAGACTGGTTTAATACAACGAGATTTATTGCAACAGAAAACAGAACTGGCTTAACCGATAGCATGACGGCTATTTATACTTGCCACCTCTAGGCGGTGACCAATCAAATCAAACGGTGTTTTCCCGTTCAAATTTAAACTTAAGTTTCCCTCCAAAACAGTTGGAGACATGTTTAAATTAAAGCACATTAACTCTTGATATCAATATATAACAGGTAGGTAGGTAGGTAGGTAGGTAGGTAGATAGATAGATAGATAGATAGATAGATAGATAGATAGATAGATAGATAGATAGATAGATAAGAGAGAGATGATGTACAGTAGATGGATAGACAGACAGACAGAGACAGACAGACAGAACAGAGAGGCGGAGGGGGAGATACCCTAATCTAGACCAGGGAACAGTTATAGGCCTCCATAAGATATTTCAGACACCTACTGTAGAAGCTAAAGCATTGCTGTTACCATTCTTAATTCTTTCTCACCCCCACCTTCTCTCTCTCTCCCCTAAAAGATCTCAGTGTTTGCTAATATCACAGATGTGAGAATTAAAGTAGCTACTGGACTTCAAGTAGTGCCCTTATCTATCAAATAAAATAAAAATAGGGGGGAATAACTATTTATTTATATTTCATCTCCCTCAGATTCATGATCTTGATTGAGATTTCATATGATACACTCCAAATCTCATGAGATCTTATTCAAGAATACCTCGCACACACTGCTTGAAAGTCTGGACAATCTAATCTATGAGCTCATGAAATGTCTTCTCCTCTCCACCCTCCTTCTTTTAGTGCTCAAGTCATAACACAGGAGTGTCTGGGACATTCAAGGATATCAGCCTTTCACTTAGTTATTAGCTAAGCTTCTCTTTCTGCAGAAAATGGCACAGATGATAGTTGTGGGTTGCACAGAAATGCTTTTGGTGGAATGGGCAGGTATTCAAATTTGTTTAATAAATAAATGAAAGGCAGTCCTAAAAAATGGCTGCACCTTTTCTTTCTCTTTTTCATCACGTAGCCTTCACTGTAATTGCAGACTTCTTTGCCTGCTCTAGTGTTCAGCACCAACCAAATTTAGGAGGCCTCTAAGTCCTCTGTCACTTCCTCTGAGGTCTCTGGTTGCCCAAGTCTAACAAAATGACAAATTGCTGTATTGATGTATGTTTGCCATATTAATAATCTTGCTTTTTTCTGACAAAACAAATCTATGTATGTTATCTATTAATACTCACAGGCGTAGGAGTGTCTTTGCTTTCCTAACTCTGTTACCCTCCTGCCTTTGGACTGATTATCTCTTGGCATTTTATATTAACCCTTGGTAAGTCATTTATCTTCTTCTACTTAACAGTCAGTAATCAAAACCAGCATCCCCAACTTGTTGCTCTCCAGATGTGCTCAACTACTGTTCCATCTTTCGCTGGTAAGCACAGACAGATGTAAATCTGGAGAACACCAAGTTGGGGAAGGCTGAACAAACAAGTCTCCTTTCTTGATAGGTTTGATTAATTAATCTGAATTTTCCAAAGTGTGAATGCATTTTATACCTTGGAATCAAAAAGGTAAAAAGTGTTGCAAACCACATCTAGTTTCGGAATCTTGTCACTGCATGCTTACGTGCTTTGATTTAGTATGACTGTGATATAGGGCACATAATATCCATCACCTAAACATCTACCTTGCTTTAAGCCAGTGGTTCTCAACCTGTGGGTCGGGACCCGATTTGGGGTTGAACGACCATTTCACGGGGATCGCCAAACAATGCAGTCCGCCATTTTTTCCCCCTTTTCCTTAGCTGTGCTACTCCCTTTTATTCTATTGGCTTTTGAAAGCCAATAGAATAGACTCTCTTGAATAGAGTCTAATTCTATTGGCTTTCAAAAGCCAATAGGAATTGTCCAGGCTGTCTCTGCCCTGCTGAGCCTGCCAAAAGTCCCATTCTGCAAATGGTGCTGCACCAGCTGAGTAGTCCTCGACCTATGACTGGTTGAGTAGTCCTCAACTTACGACCGGTTGGGGGTCGCGGCATTAAAAAGATTGAGAACCACTGCTTTAAGCAAATATATTCTTGGCCTGCTAGAGACAAGAGTCTACCTTAGAGCTGTTGTGATTTATTTTTTTTAAATGATCCCATTTGCTTTTAAGCCTTTCTACCAGGCAGTAAAATATAGCAATAAATAAAATAAGTAAAAAATATGACTGCAAAGATGTCCCTGCTTTGTGACTGAAAATCAGGAATTTCATCCTACTTAAACGTAGGGCTGGTTCTGAAGCAGACAATGGGGAGCAAGGAGATGGATAAGTTTTCATTGCCCAGATAAACCCACAAGCAAGTTAGATCCTTGCAGAATATGAAGCAAGAATGTTCACACATGCATGTTAAATTGTCGACATTGATGCATTTCTGTTATTAGAAAGAGTGTATGATTGATTGTGTGCTACCAAGTCAGTGCAATCACATAGATAGGTTTTTCTACAGGATACATTAGAAATACATTATACCCACAGAACTGGAAATGAGACATAACTATGGAATGTTTTTGTCTTTTTCCTTGCAGGAGTAAAAATGGATTGAAGAAGAAAAGGCTGACCAAGTATGCCCATTTTATAAATATAAATTTAACTAATGTCTCAGTGTTTTTTTTTTATGCATTTGGTTATAAAAATAGTTTGGCATTAGGGTGGAAATGTCCAAGAAAAGAAAAGTAAAAGTTTTCCAGGGCTGAAAATCATAAGATAAAGCTCAAAAACTTGAAGAATAAAAGAAAGAAGAGGGCGCTTTTTTGAAATTCCTAACAAAATCAGAAGATGAGCCACACCACAGAGGGCAACAGATTATGACTTTGTAATTCCCCAAAATTCTATAATTAGCCCTGCAAGAATTCAATTTTCAATTTTGGAACCTGCATTGTTTGTCCTTGCTCAGGGGTTCTCCAAAACCTGGATTTGTCACTGAAAATGACATTCTGTCATGAGAAACTGTAAGTTTCCATTTACACAGCAGATCCTTCATGATAACAATGTTCTTGACAAATGGAAAATTAAGCACTGGGGAAAAATCAATTATCTCTTGTTAACAATTCCCCAAGGGGCTTGCCTTTGGTTGGTTCTCATAAAGTATGAAAGAAATGAAGGGGGGGGGAGGAAAAAACCAGGAACATTCCTGTTATCAAACTGTTCCATCACTGAACACAGTTGCTAATTATTAACTGGATCATTAATGAGAGCAGGTAAACAGCAGTAATTAATTGTTGATAAGAGACAGGTTCCCTGGGATTTTGTTGCTTTAAGGAAAAGAAACTCATACGTGTACTCTAATCTTCGCAAATTGGAGCACAGAAATTAGACAAGAAGAGTGATTGACTTTTCTTCATTACACCCTTGATTTACAACTGTTTGTTTAATTACTGTTTGAAGTTATGATGCCCGCCCCAAAAGACAACCCAGTTTCAAAGTTATGATGGCTGTACACAGAGATACACACACACACACACAGAGACACCACACCCTACAGTCACATGATCACAGTTTGGCCCTTGGCAACCAGCACACCTTTATGGCCATTTGTAGCTTCCGGTGGTCACATGATTGCAGTTTTCAATGTTTTTGCAGTTTTCGATGTTTTTGCCTGTTTTTGGCATTAACTTTAGGTTATGGCCAAAAAAAATTCCCTGTAAAATGGATTCATTTAATGACCTTAGTAATCACCTCACAGCTATGACATTTGCTTAATGACCACCACAAAAAATAATCAAACATGATGCCTCCATTTACAACCGTAACAATTTACAACCATAATTCCTGACTCAGTTATGGTGGTACGTTGAGGACTACCTGTATTCAGGAAATAAGAAGTTAGAACAACAGGATGGGATCCTGACCTGTGAGAAGTTTTTAGAGACTGAATCCTACTGGAAGTAATCACTAAAGCAATGATGGTGAACCTATGGCATGAGTGCCAGAGGTGGCATGCAGAGCCCTCTCTATGGGCACGTGAGACATCGCCCAGGCCCCGCCTTCCCCCGTGGCCCCCTCCTCACTAGCAGCCCCCCCCCAGAGGAGAGTTGCCCCTGGGCACAGCCCACGCAGAGCAGACCAGCCAAGGACATGGCAGCCAGGCAGCAGGGACAGGACTCCACCCTCATGCCCCATCGCACACAGATGATGCTATAGGGCACGGGCAGAGGGCATGGCCGCCATGGCGCTGCAGGGCCACCTAGGAGATCTGCTGCAGTGGGCCATGGAGTCTGCAGATGGCCCTGCGGGTGGGTGGGGCGGGGGGCAGAGCGGGGGTAGGGTGGAGCAAGTGGGGCAGGGGCGGGTGGGGGTGTTTGGGGGCACTCAGTGTCTAAAAGGTTCGCCATCACTGCACTAAAGCTTCAAATTTCCTAATAGTAGATGAGGTAATAACCCTGACCTGGATTGTAACATTTTGGGTACTAGGGTTACATGTGAATGTAACTTTGCCTCTGGCCAAAGGTTGAGGGTTAAAATAAAATATTGGGGAAAGGGATTCTTCCTGCTATATGATTTCACGTATACATGCGAAGCAGACCTTAGATGTCTTCAGAGGAAGGCGAGAGGGTGCAAAAGACAGGTGTGTCATGACAAGCAAAGACATGATTTTCATCAGCAGTCATGACACAAATTGCATTGTGGAGTGATGGTCCACTTTTGATATCACTGTGGCTTGTGACACATGCCTGGGGATGCAGAATTCAGTCAAGTGAGGGGTCTTCCCTTGTGGTATGACATGAGGTAATTCTAATACTTTTATCAGCTCACCTACTATTTGTGGGAAGGAGGGCTGGCTTTTATTTATTTCATTCCATCTTAGTCTAGATAAGACTTGAACAAAGAAGAGATGCATGTGAGTGAGGACACTGGGACTGTCTAGCTCTCTCTGGAATATATATTTTTTTTAAATATAGACCATTCTGGCCTCAGTTCTGTAATGTCTATCTGACATATCATATTTTATTGATTTTTCTCTCATCCAGCTCCACGCTAGTTGGATACAGAAATAAATTACTTCTTCAACTTCCTGCTTCAATTACCAGATGGTGACTTTTGTGAATAACATAATTTTCTTTCATTCTTTCTGTATGCCTTTTTTAAAAAGCCCTGTCCAGCTGGATGATTTTGACAGCTACGTCAAGGATATGGCCAAAGATTCTGATTACAAATTCTCTCTGCAATTTGAGGTAATCCCAGCTCAGATATTAACTACTTAAATTCTATGGAAGTAAATGAGTAAATGACCAAATGGTATTCTTAGACTTTTCCAGTTCAAAGTGTGTGGAGGAGGGATTATTACTTTTTAAATAGTTTAAATATTTTCCTTCAATTTCTTTTTAAAACTTTCCTTGCATGAAGAAGAGAGATTTCATCATTTCCTTTAAGCAGGGAGATAATCTAACAGCTATCCTTTTTTATATGTTTTCATCGTGGGAGAAAAGACCTAATAGAGTGGTACCTTGGTACTCATCGTTAATTGGTTCTGGGAGGTATGATGAGTACCAAACAAAATTTTCCCATAAGGACTAATGCAGTGAGACACAAGGTTGCCGACATCGACAAGTTCTAGCTTGCGCATCGAGTGCCAAACAAACACTGAGTATTGGGATGAAATTTTCATGTCAAAAAATCAATGAGTTTTAAAGCAGTTGAATACAAAGGTACTACCCTAGTAAGTTATCTGGGCCAATCCAACAAACACACACTCAAACAAGTGTATATGCAGTGGTTCAAGCACCCAACTAGAAACTGGGAGATTGTAAGTTCTAGTCCCCCCTCCCATTGGGCAGAAAGCCAGCTGGGTGACTTTGGGGAAGTCCCTTTCTCTCAACCCTAGGAAGAAGACAGCTATGGTCAACTACTTCCAAAGATATTGTAGCGTACACTTTGCAAATGTAGGTAGGATGAATGAAGAAATTTCTTTCCTACATAATTCCACTAATGTTTGGTGTAGATAAAAATGTTACTATTTTACTTATTCAAATAAGTACTATAAGTATTCTTTCCCAAAGATGATTTCTCCTAGTCTCAGAATTCCTCATTACTTAATCATGTTGTTCTTTTTTTGTTTTGTTGTCCATTTTATCCCATGGAGGGGGGGGAAAGCAAACAAATGCTAAGTCAAAATAACGGTTCGTTCTCATAATTGCTTCCCTTGTTGGGATTTAGCCCAGCTATTCTCTGAAAACAAATGGGTTGCTTTAACTATAATATTGTTATTGAGTTATCTTGCCTAATGATAAATATGCTGGTACAGAATGGAATGGAATGGAATGGAATGGAATAAATGGAAGGGATCTTGGAGATCTTCTAGTCTAGCCCCCTGCTCAAGCAGGAGAACGTATACCATCTCAGACAAGTGACTATCTACCCTCTTCTTAAAAATCTCTAGTGATGGAGCGCCAATGATTTCTGAAGGCAAGCTGTTCCACTGGTTAATTGTCCTCACTGTCAGGAAGTTTCTCCTTAATTCCAGCTTGCTTCTCTCTCTGATCAGTTTCTAACCATTGTTTCTTGTCCTGCCCTCTGGTGCTTTGGAGAATAATTTGACCTCCTCTTCTTTGTGGCAGTATCTCAAATACTGGAATACTGCTATCATGTCTCCCCTATTTCTTCTTGCTGAAATCTAAGTATACTACTTCCACGGCATTTTGCTGGTCTACTAGTTTAGTCACTTTATCAAAGAATGAAATAAGATTGGTTTGGCATGATCTTTTTTTAACAAATCTTTGCTGGCTACTGGTTATAACTTTGTTTGCTTCTGGTTGTTTGCAGATCTGTTTTTTGATTATCTTTTCTAGGATCTTCCCAGGTATTGATGTTAAACTGATTGGTCTGTAGTTTCCTGGGTCCGTTTATGTCTAAGCATAATGTGCCTGTGTTTGTGTGTTACACTCAGGAACTGAAACTGATTGGGCTGGAAACCCCACATTTTGCGGCGGATCTTCCCATGAATCGCAGCAAAAACCGCTACACAAATATTCTGCCTTGTAAGTTGTTCTTTTAGGAGGGACTTGCTGTATGTAACACTAGACTTTGTACTGGCATCCAAATGGCATGGAATGCCAGCACCAAAGGGTAGCATTGTTGGGCAACTACCAAGACTATATCAGCATATTTTGCCATCATATTCTCTGTTAGCCTACTTGTCTACTTAACTTGATCTTTCCCTCTGAATGATAGTAAGAATAGGAGAAAATGTACTGCATGGTACTATTTTATTTATTCAATTGATGCTACTGCCTTTTCTTGAGCATAAAAGCATAGCACTCCTGTGACTTACATTCCTATCATTTTTTTATATTTAAATTATCCCATAGTGAAATTTTCTTCCTTCCTTCCCTCCCTCCTTCCTTCCTTCCTTCCTAAGGGTAGCATAAGGGTAGAATTTTACATTTTAAGCAATGTGCGCCTATGCACAGACAGATACACCATATAGTAGCATATTCTCAAGTGTTCTTTGAAATGTCAATGTGCTCCTGGCAATCCAAAAGTGAAGGATTTTTCTGGGCAGTAGCAATAAGGTATTTTCCCCTGCCCTGCATACAAAAAGTGTGAATGTATTGAAATATAAGCTACTGCAAATTGATTGGTTCTTGATTTTTTTCCCCAAATCCATGCAAACGTATGTAAAATTTTCAGAGACTTAATTCCAAAATTTGTGATATGTTTTTATGTTGAATTCATTATTGGATATGTTGCCTTTTTGCAGATGACTTCAGCCGTGTTCAGTTGGTTTCAATGAATGAAGAAGAAGGCTCTGATTATATTAATGCCAACTACATTCCTGTAAGTAACTTGGACTCAGATAAGTAACTGTATTTTCATAGCTTGGGAAATACTACCCGGAATGTAATAGCAATAGCACTTAGATTTATATACCACTTCACAGTGCTTTACGGCCCTCTCTAAGCAGTTTATAGAATCAGCATATTGCCCCCAACAATCTGGGTCTTCATTTCACTGACCTTGGAAGGACAGAAGAATGGGTCAACCTTGAATTGGTCAAGATCAAACTCCAAGCAGTGGGTAGAATTAGCCGTCAATAGTGTATTTTAACCACTGTACCACCACAGCTCTTGTATGTAAACAGTTAAAATTGTTCCTTCTAGTAGCAATTCTAGTTAATGGCATGCCAATTAGCGCCTAAGTGAACAGAATCATTTAAACATAAGAACAGTTGCTTCTGCATATTTAGGGACTGCAATACATGCACAGCACATGTATGTAAGATAAAATTAGAGGCAATAACCTCCCACTTGCCTGATGGATTTAACTTTGCAAACATGATGATCCTGTAATGCAAGAAAATAAATAAAATCTGATTCTGGAAACACAGGATAGGTCTTGGAGGACAGCAGAAATAGGCATAGGATGATCCTGGACATTAAGCAAAGCTAGATCAGGATTTGAAATGAACTAGACATGTGTGTGTGCCACCTGTCCAAGGTAGAGACAACTAATACCCACATTCAGAGTTGCTACAATTTCAGAAAAAAAGGGTACCGGGTGTACAAAAGGTAACCTAAAGATTCACAAAATTTAAGGGCAATGTTTACGTAATAATTAATCATTCTGCAGACATCCTTGCAAAGAAACTATAGTCTGATGTGATTTAACAGGCACTATTTATTTAAAAACATGTATCAATAAAATAATACTGGAGTAAGCTTTTTCTTTTGTAGGGTTATAACTCTCCACAAGAGTATATTGCAACACAAGGACCACTCCCTGAGACAAGGAATGACTTTTGGAAGATGGTTCTCCAGCAGAAGTCACAAATCATTGTTATGCTTACTCAGTGCAATGAGAAGAGAAGGGTAGGTAGACTGAGCAGAGCATTAGATAAAATAATATCTGAGGTCACTTCCTGTTCTGTGATTCTACATTCTTTCATGCCTCTTGGAACAAGGAGTCTTGCTAAAATTCTATATCTAGCATTATATCCGTGTGTCCCTTTGAGTCATTTTTGGGCTACTGGAAACTGCCTGCACAAGTTCCTGCAGTCTTCTCAGCAAGATTTTGGAAATGGTTTTAGGGCTTAGAAGGACTGACCCAAAGTCACTCATCAGGCTTTGCGGCTAAGGCTGTACTAGAACTCATAGTCTCTCAGTTTCTAGCCCAGTGCCATTAGCTACTCCATTAAACTGGCTAACCTTCTTGCTGGCCCAGTTGTTTTTTCCTCCAACACTTTTATTGGAAAATGATGATTCATCCTTATTAGCTGTTCTTACAACACAACTAAAGGAATTGGTTTATTGATTTATCTGTAGTGCCACATTCATCTCAGATACAGCTGTTTTTTTATTGTACAATCCCAAATATTTTTGGAAACAGACTTTTAGCAAATGTACGATAGATAGATAGATAGATAGATAGACAGACAGACAGACAGACAGACAGACAGACAGACAGACAGACAGACAGACAGACAGACAGATAGATAGATATAGTTAGATAATAAAATATATTGTATGTGTATACTGTATATATAGCTGAAACCAATGAATGGATGGATGGATATATATATAGATAAAATCTCCATCCATTCCACTGGCTTCAGCTATATATACATACAATTAGCACACAAAGTGGATGGATGAATGGAATTAAAATTAACCTCAGTCAGACACACTTTACATATGAAAGTTGGAAGGGACCTTGGAGGAGGTCATCTAGTCCAACCCCCCACTCAGAAAACCCTATACCATTTCAGACAAATGGCTGTCAGTCTCTTCTTAAAAACTTCCAGTGTTGGAGCATTCACTGCTTCTGAGGTAGGTTATTCCACTGGTTAATTGTTCTAACTGTCTGAGGTTAAATTTAATTCCTTGGGAAATAATGGATTCAGTTTGTTTCCCCCTTTTGCAAGCTCAAGCAATAAACCATCTTGCTAGTTTTGACCCATAATTCATATGGGCTGACAAAACTGGAAGAGAAATCTTAGAAAGCCACTTCACCCAATATAGTCCACACTGATCTAGACAGACCAGCAGCCTAATTCAGCCTAATTATTGTAGACAGGTTTGCTTCTCTGTCTTTTTCTTAGTAATACCTAATACAAAAGAGACAAGCACTATCCAACTCAAAATAACCCCCACAACGAAGGGGATGCATTGAGGTTTTCTGGATAAAAGGGTTGTGTTTATGTCTGGATTTGCATGTTCCTTCCTTGGATTCTTTCATCCACTTTGGTGGTTGCCAAGAGAAACCTTTTAAAAGCTTTTTTACTCTGTGGTAACTTTGCTTTGTTTTTCTTCCTTTCCAGGTAAAATGTGACCATTATTGGCCTTTTGGGGAAGAGCCAGTTCTTTATGGAGACATCACAGTGGAGATGCTTTCAGAAGAAGAACAAGCTGACTGGATGTACAGGAACTTCAGAATCAGCTATGTAGGTCAATACAGATGGCGTTAGGCAGCTTATAGGTGTTAGGAATTCTCCTCCATTAATACACTTCAGCGGGGCGAAATCAAACGTGGAAGATGGATTCCCATCTTCCTGCGTCTGTTTCGCCGCGACGTCAAACCAGAAGTCAAAGTGACTACCTGTACATACTATGATGTGTTTGTGTGTGTGAGTGTGTGTGTGTAGGTTTCCATTCACCTTTCAGACCTTCCTGCTCATCTAAGTTTTCATTTACTTCAGATGGTCTTTTTTTAATCAGCAAATACCGCTGAATATGTAAAAAAAAAAAGTAATTATATGGCTCTGATAATCCTTTGTGTTTCTTCAAGTTCCCACTGTGTAGTCTATTACTCTGGATTTCATAATCCTCTCATGCCATTAGGTCTGACCTTATTTTGCTTTTCTGCGATCAGCCAAGGCTGCCTGGGTGTTATCATCTCTACTTCCCTCTGCATTTAAATTAAACTGCTGAAAACGAAAACTTGGATGATCTAGAGGAAATTGTGTGCACCATTCAGTTCTCAGATCAGATTCCTGGACTCCCAATAGTCTTATATTCAATATTTATTTTTTGCGCAAGACATTGGTTTCTGGGTCTTGAGGTCGTAAACTAGAACAGAATCTAGACACAATCCACATGTTAATATTACATAAACAATACTTTCCTGTATGAATATATCTAGGTATGCGTTTGGGCAGGTTTAGCTGCTTCTCCTTGCCTCATCTTAAAAGCGATAATCCATAATCTCAGTCAAGAGACCTTGGATCTTAACACAAGACAGATACAGTAAGTCCACAATTTATGACCATTTATTCAGCTGCCATTCAAAATTATGTTGGTGCTGAATGAAGGGACTTATAACCCGTCCCCGAATTTATGGCTGCTGCTATGCCCCCCACCTTTGCATGGACAAAATTTGCCTTTCGCAAAGAGAAACAGCCAATCCATCATGCAGCCTTCCTATAAAGAGGCCGCTATGTGCCATTCCGGAAGCGAGCGCCATTTTGGGAGCATCTGCAATTCATCGGCTGCTTCTCCTTGGGAAAGGCAATTTTTGGGAAAGGTAAGTAGAGCAAGGCATGACTGGAGGAGGTGGGTGGAGGAGGCCCCAAAGCTTTCAACGTGTGCCTCAACAGGTGGGCACCAGAAACCCTACACGGGGTGGCTCACCAGGTGGAAGTGTCCAGAGCAAGCTAGGGAGAAACTGCAACATGGGCCTGTGGCCTCCTAGCCCCTTCCCCACCCTGAGACACCTTGTGTTCCATTTAAAGACTGCAATTGTACAGCTGGGATTATGGTTGTTAAGCAAGGCAATCGTGTGAGCAACTTGATTAACCATTGCCACAACGTAGGACTATATTTCTGGGCTCAGTTGTGGCTGTACGTTGAGACTAACTATAGTCATGGGGAAAGCTCCCATTTATTAATTAGCCAACAGCTTTATCTAAGTGAGACAGGCAGCAAATAAGTCTTAATATGTAAATAAAATAATCCCCTGCAAAGTAAAACGTTAGACTGAAGACTCTTACCCAGCTCGGTGCTTTGATGATTTTTACCTGTGTAAGTGACCACTTACTGGCAATGGCAGATGTTATTCTGGAACCTTTGTGTTTTTCCTTCCACGCAGGCAGATGAAGTGCAGGATGTGATGCATTTTAATTACACCTCTTGGCCTGACCATGGTGTTCCTCCCACCAACGCAGCGGAAAGCATTTTGCACTTTGTACATATGGTCAGGCAGCAGGCAACGAAAAGCAAGGGGCCCATGATTGTACACTGCAGGTAAGTTCTTTCTCTCCCCCCCCCCCAGATGTGGAAGATGTGAACAAAACATAGCCAGAAGAACAATGTTGTGTTGCTTCCTGCTCACTAGCAAATATGTGGGGGGTTTTTTGTAGTGAAGGGGAATGAGAAGGGATATGAGTTTTCTTTGCCAGCTTTCCTTATTAGAAGTTGCATTCTGTTTGGTTAGAGAGCTCACTGAAGTCTCTAAATTGTGGGTCAAAGAGCTTTTCTACTGACAGGCTGTTTTTGTGCCTTTTAAGATGCTTCGATGGGAGAGTTTCACTACATGCTCTCATTTGCCACTTTAGTTCTTCCTACATTACCAGTACGTGGTTTTAGGAGTGCCACTATGTATAGCTCCTTATTTGGGGAGAAATTGTGAAGAGGAGCATGGCAATCATTTCATTATGCTGAAAATCCCAGAATTTTATATCTCTTTATCCACTTCTGTGGTTTTAGGTGAAACTTAAGGCTATCAGCTTAAATTACATTTGAATAGAAAAATAGATTTCTCCCCCTTCTCCTCCTTTTCCTGTTCCTCCTCCTCTTTCTGAAAATACAATATTCCAGCACAATCTGTATTCAATTATTATCTTACAGTCAATCACTGTCTTAATATAGTATTCTTCGGTCTTATTCATTTACATAAAACAATTGTCAATCACCCCATCATGAGACTCTGAAGGTCAGAATAACTTACAAAATTCAGAAATGAAACAGTTCCTGCCCGTAGATCTACAGATGAAAACATATGATTTGGTCAGGAACGAGATTAGGTGAGAGGAAGAAGCCCACTAATTCAGACTCTTAATTTTTGATGGAAGTCTAGTAGCTCATGGGCGAAGCTCCAAGCACAATGGCTTAGATCAGCGGTTCTCAACCTGTGGGTTGGGACCCCATTTGGGGTCGAACGACCATTTCATGGGAGTCGCCAAACAACGCAGTCCGCCATTTTTTCCCCCTTTTCCTTAGCTGTGCTACTCCCTTTTATTCTCTTGGCTTTTGAAAGCCAATAGAATAGACTCTCTGGAATAGAGTCTAATTCTATTGGCTTTCAAAAGCCAATAGGAATTGTCCAGGCTGTCTCTGCCCTGCTGAGCCCTCCAAAAGTCCCATTCTGCAAACGGTGCTGCACCAGTTGAGTAGTCCTCGACTTACGACTGGTTGAGTAGTCCTCGATTTACGACCGGTTGGGGGTCGCGGCATTAAAAAGGTTGAGAACCACTGGCTTAGATGCTACTGAAGCCCTCTTGCAGATGGCCTTGAACTGCAGGAAAGGCTGGATGAGCAATGTAAAATGAAACCTGCCCTGGATTTCTGTGTGAAGTGATTGTCCAAATGTGCTGAACAGGATGGACTGGAGTTTATCTTTTTCTGATTCAAAACATGCAGAAAAACATGAGGGAATTTGCATATGGAAACCAACCAGATTTGTTCTTTTCCTCAAATGCAATGGATGATGAAGAGATGCCCAACCATCAGCTTCTTATAGGCATGGCCAGACCCCCATCCTTAATCACAACGCTATCAAATACTTGAGTTTTTCCCCTCTGGTATATTATCAAGAGAAATGCTTTAAAAATCATTAGCACTTCCCTACTTAGGTTTCCCGATATACACCAAAGGATGTGTTGTAATAACAATGAACATTAGAGGGTAGAATATACAGTATGCTGTGATTATGGATATTTGTGGAGTTTATAAGATTTCCCAGAATAGAATGCAAAATGAGCCTATTTCTCAACTCATAAGCAATGGTGTGTAACGCTATGTTTGTTTTGCAGTGCTGGTGTAGGACGAACTGGGACCTTCATAGCATTAGACCGGCTTTTACAGCACATTCGTGATCATGAATTTGTAGATATATTGGGAATGGTATCCGATATGAGGTCTTATCGGATGTCCATGGTTCAGACAGAGGTATGACTTTTACTTATGCATGTTTCAAACAGCCAGATTGATTCATTTATTTGCTCGATGCCTCCTTTGGTTACTCAGAAACCTATAGGCCTTCATCCTGCAGTGGATAGACAGTGGCTAGAATGATGATTAGAAAGTATAGAATATTGAACATCCCACTATAAAAGATGTAACCGCCATAAATGGAAAGCACTGAAACCAGGAGGAGAAAATAAAGCAGCTGTGCCTACAAAGGGTGAACATCTGTGAGAGTGCAAACATGGCATCACCACCATCCTTTTTGCCTATATATTTATTAGCTTTATCCCAACTTTCATTCAGGAGTTCAAAGCAACGTACACAGAGCTTCTTCTGTCTTGGCAGCCATGTGTAGCGGATCAGGCCGCGAGAAAATGGCCTCAACCACGCAGTAGAAGGGATGTAGACCTGGTTTTGGGAATGCAGAAGGAAGGAGCGAACCGTTAAGGAGAGAAATTTTTGGAAAGGTTACTCAGTCCTAAAAAAGAGGAAAATATGAGAAACAAACCTCAAAAACTCCACCTTGGTTTGGTATAAAAAGAGATATAAGATGGAGCTTAAAGAAACGCTGGCAGGCTTTCAAGTTTCTGTTATCCTACCCAGCAACTATAAAAACCATGGTTGAAACCATACCTGTTTTTTGGTCTTTCTCAAAGAGTTAACATGCAAAACCATTCATTACTGAGGTGGGCTTGAGCCATATATCTGCGTGGGCATGTCCAGACAGACGTACAGTATAGGCACACATAATCTAGAACCACTTCCTTGACATGCTAAGTTTTATGGGCAGTTGTTTTAATGTATTAATTTCTGAGGGAGAAGTTAAACACGACTTCCTCTTTCAAAACCCCCACTGCAATCCGAGATGGTACAGTCCAGCAGCAATTTTACATTGCTATTTGCATTGTAATCCAAGTGTTATTTTAAAAATAATTCTATTACAATTTTTTTTAAAGAAATATATAGATAACAATATACAGAATGACTAATACACAAACCCAGCACATTATTTTATTGGTCAAGCATAACAAAAGTCACACAAACAATTAGGAAGAAAACAGTAAACAGGGTCATACTAAATGGATATACATCCGTTAAATACGTTATTAAGACTGTATGAAGTTAGGTGTAAAATTGTTCATTCTTGTAAAATGTTACAAAATCTGTGCCAGAGGGAAATATATTGTGTTGTTTTTGGATTACTAGAAAAAAAATAGCCTTTTCAAAAAAAAAGATAAACATTCCTTGAATCCAGAATTTCATGTGGGATAATAATATTTTTCCATTTTTCCAAAACAATTCGGTTGGCTGTTCCTTATGCATCCGAGTTGTTGTTACCACCTTGAAGATCAGGTCTGATGCTGGTCCTTTTAGATACCTTCATTTTCCATTTGTTCGTCGAGTTGTTTTCAATTAACCTTTCTTCCAAAATATCCACAGATGAGATATTGTCAACTTTTGCAGGGATGCTGAAACCCTGCTGTTTGCCAGCTGGTCAAACCTTCTGTTTCTCTGGCAAAGCCATGTTATGTCTTGCCTCCTTCTCGTCTTACACACAACCTCAGTAGGGTGCTGTCATGCTTCAATAAATCAAGTCTAGCTTATTGAATGCCCCAAATGTGTGACAGCATGAAACCCCAAAGAACAGGATACTCTGCATTGAATTGCCTGGATTGGAACAGTAGGAGAATTAAAAGCATGCTTTTTTCACAGCTTACAATTTGGGTAGTTGTATCCCCAACGCTAGGTCGGACAAGTCAGGTTTACTGTTCTTGAGTTTTATTATTTGGATAACAGTTTTGTTTGATGCTCTGTTAAGTTTGACACAGATTCCACCAAGAATTCCCAATCAATCTTTCCCCAGTGTGACACTGTTCAATTGCAGAGCAGGCAACACAGCTGGTTAGTGTCAGATCACTACTCAGATTTGGGCTGCAAGTATTCAGAACCACCAAGTGTTGGCAATAAAGAGTTAATGT
Organism: Crotalus tigris; assembly: GCF_016545835.1. Taxonomy (NCBI): domain Eukaryota; kingdom Metazoa; phylum Chordata; class Lepidosauria; order Squamata; family Viperidae; genus Crotalus; species Crotalus tigris. The sequence goes on along the minus strand of NW_024096818.1, from coordinate 336,334 downwards.
ATTTCCTGGCTGTCCTCTGCTAGTCATCTGCATTTTTCTAGTTGTGTTAGTCCTAGAACCAGGGTAGGCAACCTCTGCTCTTTTATGACTGGTGGACTTCAACTCCAAGAATTGAAGTCAACGAGTCATAAAAGAGCCAAGGTTGCCTACCTCTGTCCTAGAACAACAAAAAGTTGGGAAAAATGTTCTAACTTTTCATCACTTATCCATGAGTATATCTACTCTCATGTCAAGAGCACGCTGAGCTGTGAAAAACTCACCTAAGGCTGACCACTAGATGTCAGTATCCTTTTAAGAAGCAAATTTTGAGCAGCTTCTCTGAATTGTTTCAGTATAAACCTGCAAATCAAACATCATTCTCTTTCCACCTGGTTTTAAGTTTCTTTATACTGTGGAAAATTAATCCTCTAGCTCCATCACGTGGCCATAACCCTCCTTGATGAAACAGAGGCAAATGTTGTGAACTCATGGACTGTAAATTGGCACTTTGAAGGATATTTTTAACATCCCCCAAACCTGTAGTATCTAGACGGTCTTGCAAATTTGAGATTCCTGTCTCTCTGTGCTGGCTGGGGAATTCTGGGAGTTGAAGTCCAGACATCTTAAAGTGGCTAAGGCAGTCAAAAGAATGGTTTACACCAGGGGTCCCCAACCCCCAGTCCGTGGACCAGTACCGGTCCGTGGCATGCCAGCAAATGGTCTGCACAAACAAGCAAAGCCCCATCCATGGGATGCAGGCAGTACACGAAACCACACACTCTCTGGTCCACCGAAAAACCTTTCTCCATGGAACTGGTTCCTGGTGCCAAAAAGGTTGAGGACCTCTGGTTTAGATTACCGTAGTGTTCCCAAATTCAGCCATTTTAAGATGTGTGGATGTCAACACCCAGAATGCCCATTGCTGACTGGGTTATTCTGGGAATTAAATCTTATCTTAAAATGGCTGAAGTTGAGAAATGCTAATTTGCAGAAAAATAAAGCGAACAGAACATCAGTTAAATCATAATGTAATACTCATATCTGAATTCTGGAGGAAGTAAAGCCAAGAATTTTAATATTTTGTGGGGCACTGACAATTCTAGGAAAGTTGGTAAAAAATCTTGTAATAAAGCTGGCTCTGGGACAGCAGCACAAAAATGTTGGAGAGCAGGGGACCTTTCAAATATATTTATATATAAATATATATGGGTGACTGGAGGTGTTTCTCCTTCTACAGGAACAATACATTTTTATTCACCAATGTGTGCAACTGATGTGGCTAAAGAAGAAACAGCAGTTTTGCATTAGCGATGTCATATATGAGAATGTCAGCAAGTCATAATTCCAGGTCACAGGTGGTAAGTTAAGAACCTTTTCTTGGGTGATTGTGTTCCCATGGGCTCATGCTTGTTGCTTAGGCAAAAGCCACTGCAGACATAAATATTAATATGAGGTCTTTATTTACTGTTCTATGCTTTGCAGTGAAGCTCTATAAATCAGCTGCAGGCTGCCCTTTACAGAATAACAGAGTTTGAAGGGACTTTGGAGGTCTTCTAATCCAACCCCTACTCAAGCAGGTGACCCTATACCATTCCAGACAAGTGGTTTTCCAATCTCTTCTTAAATGTCTCCAGTGATAGAGCACCCACATCTTCTGGAGGCAAGCCATTCCACTGGTTAATTATTCTGTCAGGACAGTTCTCCTTAGTTCTAGGTTGCTTCTCTCCTTGATTAGTTTCCATCCTTTGTTTCTTGTCTTGCCTTCTGGTGCTTTGGAAAATAGGTTGACCCCCCTCTTCTTTGTGGCAGCCCTTCAAATGTTGCTATCATGTCATCCCTAGTCCTTCGTTTCACTAGACTAGACAAACCCAATTCCTACAACCATTCATATGTTTTAGCTTCCAGCCCCCTAATCATCTTTGCTGGTCTTTTTTGTACTCTTCCCAGAGTCTCTACATCTTTTTTATAATATGGTTACCAAAACTAGATGCAGTATTCCACGTGTGGTCGTACTAAAGCTTTATAAAGCGGTACTATTTCACGTGATATTGATTCTGTCCCTCTGTTAATGCAACCTACGATTACATTGGCTTTTTTGGCTGTAGCTGCACAATGTTGTGACCTAGCAAAGACCAGAAACCTGCATCCAGACAGCCTGTTTCAATCTTTTTTTTAAAAAAAAGCATAATACAATTAATACACACACACACACACACACACACACACACACACACACACATATATATATATATATAGGTCTTTGGTTGTTCGGGAGCACCAGCCTGAAGATGACGAATGGGACTTCGTCGAAACGTCGCCAAGACACTTCCAATTTTACGTGGGAGAAAACCCAAACAACCAAAGACCTACATATATATATATATAATATATATATATATATATATATATATATATATATATATATATATATTTTGTTTTCTGAGGTTTTCGCGGGTGTTTGTATGTAGGTCTTTGGTTGTTCGGGTTTTCTCCCGCGTAAAATTGGAAGTGTCTTGGCGACGTTTCGACGAAGTCCCATTCGTCATCTTCAGGCTGGTGTTTTCAGCTTCGTGCTTCGAGCAGCAATGTGTGGTCTTAGCTGTTTCTTCCTTTTAACTGCCAGTGGGGGTATGAACTGATTGGGTGGGAGCTTGGCTGTGTTCTGATTGGGTGGAGGTGTGTTCTGATTGGTTAGGGGCTGGCTGTGCTCTGATTGGCTGGGGGGTTGGCTGTGCTCTGATTGGCTGGGGGAGTGTTATGTTTGGTTGTGCTCAGGTTAGTCTGAGTTGCAGAGGGGTTTAAGATTTTGGGCTGCCTTGCTATTTTTTGGCTTCGCGTTTGTGGTCGTGCCTCATTTTCATGGAGGGTGTCAGTTTGCTTCATGTATGGATTGGAGGGCTTTAAAGTGGCTAATGATGCAGCTCTGGTCTGGCTTCTGGTTTGTGGTCGTGCCTCATCATCGGTGTGGCTTTGGGTTTGCTTTTTGCGTGGATGTGTGGTGGTGACATCCTGTGTGGTTTTTGTGAGTGTGGGTCTGGTATCATTTTTTGTGTTAGGGAGTCGTTTGTCAATAAGGGCGGGTTTCCAAATGGCTGGTAGGCGGGAGGTATCATCTCGCTTGTTCATGCTGTGTGGGCGTTTTTCTATCTCGATGGCTTCTCTGATTATTCTGTTATTAAAATGTTCACTTTTGGCAATGGTTCTGGTATTTTTAAAGTCAATTTCATGTCCTGTGGCTTTAAGGTGTTGGACCAGGGAAGATGTTGGTTCCTCTTTTTTGACTGAGTTCTTATGTTCTTCAATGCGTGCACTTATTCTTCTGTTGGTTTGTCCGATGTATGTGGTGGGACAAGTGGTGCATGGGATTTCGTATACTCCTTGATTTTCTAATTCAATTTTATCTTTGGGGTTTCTAAGGATGGTGGATATTTTTCTGTTTGTGCAGAATGCTGTTTTGATGTTGTGTTTATGGAGGATCTTACTGATTCTGTCTGTGGTGCCTTTTATGTATGGGAGGAGGGCTTTGCCGTTTTCTTGTTCTTCGTCTTGGATTTTAGTGGGGGTTTCTTTTTGGATTAGGTTTGTAATCTTATTTCTTTGGAATCCATTGGATGTTAGTACATTGGTGAGAGTGTGTAGTTCGGTTTTTAGGTGTTGTTCGTCAGCTAAGCGTTTTGTTCTGGAGATGAGTGTCTTGGCTACAGAGTTGATCTGTGCTGGGTGGTGGTGTGAGAGAGCGTGCAGATAGCGGTTTGTGTGTGTTTTCTTCTGGTAGATGGTGTGTCCTAGGGAGCCATTGGATTTCTTGTAGACTAAGACATCCAGGAAGGGAAGTTGGTTGTTAGCTTCTGTTTCCATGGTGAACTGTATTTTGGGGTGTAGGCTGTTGAGGTGTGTGAGGAAGTTGTCTAGTTTTTCTTTCCCATGTGGCCAGATTATGAAGGTGTCATCTACGTATCTGAGCCAGAGTTTGGGTTTGTGATCCGATTTTTCTAGAGCTTGGGTTTCAAAGTGTTCCATGTAGAGGTTGGCAATGACAGGTGAGAGGGGTGATCCCATGGGTGCTCCTTCTGTTTGTTTGTATTTTTGTCCATTATAGATGAAGTATGTGTTGGATAGGCAGTGGTTGGTCAGATCTAAGATGTGTTTGGGGGGGTTATATTTGTTTTGGATAGCTGTCAAGGCTTCTTTGATAGGCACTTGGGTGAAGAGGGATATGACATCAAAGCTCACGAGTAGGTCGCTGGGCTGTAAGTTTTGTTTCTTTATGAAAATCCAAGACGAAGAACAAGAAAATGGCAAAGCCCTCCTCCCATACATAAAAGGCACCACAGACAGAATCAGTAAGATCCTCCATAAACACAACATCAAAACAGCATTCTGCACAAACAGAAAAATATCCACCATCCTTAGAAACCCCAAAGATAAAATTGAATTAGAAAATCAAGGAGTATACGAAATCCCATGCACCACTTGTCCCACCACATACATCGGACAAACCAACAGAAGAATAAGTGCACGCATTGAAGAACATAAGAACTCAGTCAAAAAAGAGGAACCAACATCTTCCCTGGTCCAACACCTTAAAGCCACAGGACATGAAATTGACTTTAAAAATACCAGAACCATTGCCAAAAGTGAACATTTTAATAACAGAATAATCAGAGAAGCCATCGAGATAGAAAAACGCCCACACAGCATGAACAAGCGAGATGATACCTCCCGCCTACCAGCCATTTGGAAACCCGCCCTTATTGACAAACGACTCCCTAACACAAAAAATGATACCAGACCCACACTCACAAAAACCACACAGGATGTCACCACCACACATCCACGCAAAAAGCAAACCCAAAGCCACACCGATGATGAGGCACGACCACAAACCAGAAGCCAGACCACAGCTGCATCATTAGCCACTTTAAAGCCCTCCAATCCATACATGAAGCAAACTGACACCCTCCATGAAAATGAGGCACGACCACAAACGCGAAGCCAAAAAATAGCAAGGCAGCCCAAAATCTTAAACCCCTCTGCAACTCAGACTAACCTGAGCACAACCAAACATAACACTCCCCCAGCCAATCAGAGCACAGCCAACCCCCCAGCCAATCAGAGCACAGCCACGCTCCTAACCAATCAGAACACACCTCCACCCAATCAGAACACAGCTAAGCTCCCACCCAATCAGTTCATACCCCCACTGGCAGTTAAAAGGAAGAAACAGCTAAGACCACACATTGCTGCTCGAAGCACGAAGCTGAAAACACCAGCCTGAAGATGACGAATGGGACTTCGTCAAAACGTCGCCAGGACACTTCCAATTTTACGCGGGAGAAAACCCGAACAACCAAAGACATATATATATATATATATATATATATATATATATATATATATATATATATATATATATATATATATATATATATATATAAATAAAATTACACTTCTTAGGGGAACAACAGCTGATCTATTAAAAATTTTCCAATAGGTGAGAGAAAACATTAGCACAGCAACAGCAGTGATCATTGCTAAAAAAGGGAAAGTGTTAATGCAGTACATTGTCGATTTGCATTTGTTAATGAGTAGTCAAATGAACCACAAAGCAATTTCCTGAAGTATTTGAGGAACATGAAAAGGTCTTGGTGCTGAAAAACCCTAGCAGAGATGGCTGTTTTCCATAATGGTCACCAGCAGAGGGAGCCATATAATGGACAAGCCCATAAATGTCCACCTGAATGGACTTTGATTCAGCCTTATTATCAGTTGTGATTTAAAGAGCTTACGCTTATCTTGTGCCATTTGTTTATATCCTGCTTTCTGTCCAAGAGAGATAATCAGAATGCTTTGAAAGTAAATTCAAAAGCAACAGGACTGTAACATAATTAGAATATCTACAGAATAAATAAATAAATACTTCCCAAAGGTCAGGTTGGAAAGTTAATCCCGTTTCATTAAAATGGTAGAAAAGGGATCCAATCCAACTTTCTTGCCTATTCACCTTTTACTGATCAGACTGATTGGTTGGATGGATATAGTTCCTTTCATTCAGGGGCTTAAGATGACACACATGCAGGACATACCTTGTAGAGCGCCAATATCTCAGGGGCTGCCACAAAGAAGAGGGAGTCAAGCTATTCTCCAGAGTGCATGAAGGCAGGACAAGGAGCAACGGATGGAAACTAATCAAGGAGAGAAGCAACCTAGAACTAAGGAGAAACTTCCTGACAGTTAGAACAATTAACCAGTGGAACAACCTGCCTCCAGAAGCGGTGAATGCTCCAACACTGGAAGTTTTTAAGAAAAAAATGGACAGCTATTTGTCTGAAATGGTATAGGGTTTCCTGCCTGAGCAGGCGGTTGGACTAGATGACCTCCAAGGTCCCTTCCAACTTTATTATTATTATTATTATTATTATTATTATTATTATTATTATTATTATTTAGAACTGTTCAAGCTTCTGTTCAAGATACTGGCAAACTGGGAACTTGAAAGTTTATTTGACTTTTTTTCCCCTAGTAGCTTAAAATAATTAACATGGGGATCAAAACAAAAAGTAAATTAAAGTAGACATAAAACCAATAGAATGCTCTGAGTTCCTTTCTGAAAGGGAAAAACAACATAGTGGTCGGTTGATTGATTTTGATTGATTGAGACCTGCAGCATACACTTGCAAAGGGGAGATGCTCCTTATTCAGAGGTCAAGCCTCTCCATTCTGCCTGATCTCCTACCTGATCCTTCCTTTAAAAATCATCTAGCTTTCCCAGGCTACTGATCATGATTGTCCCCCCCCAGGGCTGTTTTGTCTGCTGAAGACTGGTATATTTCTGCAACGCTAAAAACAAATCAAAAAGAGAGGCATCCACACAGAAAGCATTTTGATGTCTTGTCAAATTAATGACAATAAAAACGTATGATATGGTACAATAATTCATATAAATATAACTAATGCAGTCAGTGAAGACAAACAGTGGGTGAATAAAGGATCTAACTCCATCCAGCCATGCAAAGATGCAAAGAATATGTAGCTTGAGAGCATGTAATATGCAAATAGGTTTGTGTGTTTAAAAGATTAAAAACTGACTGTTGGAGCATTCAGAATGAGAGGCTTCTATATTTGTAAAACTCTGGCAGCAACAAGCTTGCTGAGTGAAAATTTACTTTCAGGAAAAAGAATATATGTAAAGGCATCTATGTGCATTCATACATTGTGGCTATATCAAAGGATACCGCATATGCCGGCGTATAAGGCGACTTCCGCAAGCGTTAAAATGGCGGCAAAGTCGGGGGTTGTCTTATACGCCGAGTCGTCTTATACGCCGGAAATACTGGTAGTTTCTGGCGTATAAGACGACGTTCTAGGCATGCGACTCGGCGCCAAAGACGGGGGTCATCTTATACGCCGGGTCGCCTTATACGCTGGCATATACGGTACTTTACATTCAAGACTCTTTTACAAACGTGTTGGTTTATTTAAGGCAGTATTTCTCAATTGTGTCAACTTAAAGAGGTGTGGACTTCAATTGCCAGAATTCCCTAGCCAGTATGGCTGTCTAAGGAATTCTGGGAGTTCAATTCCACACATCCTTTAAGTTGTTGAGATTGAGAAATACTGATTTAAAAAGTGAATCTGCTAAAATATAAATAATCATCTGAGAACTATTACACTGAACTGTATTATTATTTAATGACAACAGCTGGATGATCTATCAACATCATCATCAGAGTTATTAAGGTATTGTTGTTCTTCCAAAGGGGACCAAATTATTACTATTATTTCTTATTTTTCTTTCTCTTTCTTGCAGATGAAGCTGTGAAATGCATCCATCTTCCTTGGCTTCAGATTTTAATTCTCTCCCCCTTCTTTTTTTTATTTTTGTTAACTGCTTTCCGATTTGCCATGGATAAGAGCTGCTTTGCAGTACATGGACAAATGAAAAAAAAAAGTATATTTTACATCCAGAAGTTCTGGGGAAACATAGCCTTAAGGAACCTGCAGTGTCTTGTTTGGACTCTTGATCAATTTTTTTAAAGTTAATAACTGGACCAAACTCAACTCGGGGTGGCATCTCAAAGGGACAATCTAATCACGTGCATAAATGTAATGTGCTCTGGATCATTTTATGTTGTTTCTGAAACAAATTTGTTTAATATTTTTTTTTAATTTAATGCACAGGTTAAACTTAAAGGTTACCGAATGTGCAATATTCCAGATTCAGTCCAAACTGCTGCGGGCTTTCTCCATGTACATCTATGGAGCAACACGGACTCTATCAAACACAGGAACAGACAGGGTTAGCATTGAGATAATAACTCATTAGCAAGGAAGGAAGATTGTAGAAGCTAGAAGATAAGCTGAAACGTTGCCACTGACACAGCATCCTTGGCAGGACTCTCCAGCGAGGAGAATCAAGACTAGCCTGATCCAAATCTAGAAGTTGAAGGAACTGATTTCAGCATGAACTGCAACTTCTTAAAGTGTCAAAGGTCCCAGTTTCACAGAGATTTGGGCACCCTGAATCAAAGTGTTCTTTTGCCTATACAGCCAAGTGGAGAGAGAAATTCCTGTGCACTTAGATTCAGAGTGGAACTATGGATAGGCACAATGTGCTACTAGGTAGGATTCACTTGAGGGATGAGCACCAGGGGTGTACTGATTTTTAATTGTGGGGACCCATCTTTGCTGCATAGACATTTTCCATTTGTTTGGTTCTGTTCACTTCTGTGTAAAAAATAATAATAATAAGATGCTTGTCATTTGGGGTAGAGAGATAAGGTGCCATGCCGGATGCAACTTGATGGTGCCAACAGGCTGAAAAATGTCAAAAGATACAAGGGTTTCTTTTGGCGTGCTTGGTGCATGCAAATGATTGCTTCATTCAACAGTTACTACCAAGTGCCAGGCTTCCGTTTATTGCAAGGCATACATTTTCTCCTGGAAAAGTTAGTGTGACTAGCTCTGGGGTCCGCTCTCCCCTTTTCTTTGGTTTTTTTGTATCAATTCCATGTGTCGTTTTGTTGTGCTATACGAGTGCTATCAGCGAAGGCATTGGTGGTGTTTTTGATGTGACCTTCCGCTTTCTGCTCTTTGGTTTAACTTCCATTTCATTGAAAACTTCTGAAACAAGTACTGAATCGACAGGAAAGAACATTAAATATGCCAAGAAAGGATGTGCTGGATTTATATGACAGAAGCAAAGCTACACTTGCGTTGTTTCAGGGCGCCATGTTAAAGCGTTGGACTAGGATGGAAATGACTTGACCTAAAATCCCTATTTACTCATGAAACATTCTAAATTTTATTTGCATGAGATGAGCCCCTAGGTCAGGGGTAGGCAACCTTGGCTCTTTTATGACTCGTGGACTTCAACTCCCAGAATTCCTGAGCCAGCAGGAATTCTGGGAGTTGAAGTCCACGAGTCATAAAAGAGCCAAGGTTGCCTACCCCTGACTTAGGTTCCTATACAACCTCTGAATTTGCACAAGCTTCCATATACTCTTCAAAATGGTCACAAATTATAATATACTTTTTGATAGAAGGCAATATTTGTAGCTCAGGGTTGAACTGTGCAGCTGTTGGTGCTCTCTGAGCTTTGTGGTTTTCTTGCAGATGTTTTGTTACCGAACTAGGTAACATCGTCAGTGCTAAACAGGAGTCAGGTTTGCTCTTATTTTTATATACTAGTGGCTTGCCTTGTCAGTGTTCATGGGAGTGATCTTGATGGTTCCTTGATTAGGCTATGGTTTACTGTTAGCTTATTTGTCTACATTGTAGTTCCTTGATTGGTTCTGTCTAGCCCCGGAAGAAGAAACAGGAGTCATCTGTAATGGCCACTATGTAGGACAAACAGGCAGAAGACTAGAGGAGTGCATCCATGAACACCAACTAGTAGTCAGAAGACATGATGAAAAGTCCCTAAGTTCACAGCATGTACAGAGTCAACCATGGTTTCAGTTGGGTAACTGCGAGCATCCTAGATCAATCTAAGTCAAAAAAAAAAAAACCTGGTACAGAATTCCAGGAAGCCTGACACTCAGATATATCAGCCATCGACAGGCACATAGAGATAAACAACATCTACACACCACTCAAAAGAGACAATTAAAAAGCCAGAAAGGAAACAAAAACATCTCCCTACTAGCAATCAACACCCATATGAGCAGAAATTAACATCAATACTAGACCAATAATCAATAAACAATACCTCAGTCAAGGAGCCACCAATGCAGACAAACAAGCTAACAGTAAACAACAGCCCAATCAAGGAACCAACAAGACCACTCCCACCAATATTGACAAGGCAAGTCACCAATATATAAAAATAACAGCAAATCCCATTCCTTTCTGGCACTGATGATATTACCTAGTTTGGTATAATATACTTCTCCCACTATTGTTTCCTTCACCAAGTACTTGATGGGGGATGCTCCCAATCAAGTATTTGCAAGGAGCTTTCAATAGCTCTTCGGGGATTTAATCTTCTATGAATTCATCCACCCATTTTTAAAACAATCCAAGTTAGTAGCTACCTCCATTACTATGACAATTACCTCTTGCACCCTCCTAAGCCACCTTGGGCAGCTCATTCAGTGAGTTTAGACTGGATACAGTCTCTATGGGTAGTTCATCAGCTTGAAGATTTCTTCTTAATGGACCTTCCTTTTGTTTATACTGGGGTTGTTGCCATTCAGCCTATGGGTGAGTAGCTTTCATAGTTGTACAAGTTTTGCTAGACTGCAGTGTTTCTCAACCTTGACAATTTTAAAGCATGTGGATTTCAACTCCCAGAATTCCACAGCCAGCAATGCTGGCTGTGGAATTCTAGGAGTTGAAGTCCACATGCCTTAAAATTGTCAAGGTTGAGAAACACTGTGCTAGAGAGTAACACCCCATTGATAGCTAGCTGGGTCTAGTGGTTAAGGCATTAGGATAGAAACCAGAAGATTGTGCGTTCTAGTCCTGCCTTAGACACTAAGCCAGCTGGGTGATCTTGGCCCAGCCACTCTCTCTCAGTCCTAGAAAGGAGCCCAGGAGAAACCATTTCAGAAATCTTGCCAAGAAAACTGCAGGGATTTGTCTGGGCAGTCTGCGAATCAACACTGTTTCAAAGATGCACATACGCAATGTCCCATTAGGCTCTGAACATTGATCAGGATATCCAGAGACTGGAATTGAACAACAGGTAGATGAGTACACATCACACACTCTTGATTGACCCCAGCATGTCATGTGAACTATGGGTGTTTTAATCTTGTGCATAAACTGCAGTCATGTCCTTGGAACAACTGCTATTCAGTGCCAATATCTTTGAAAGAGGGAAAGTGCATGTGTGTCATTGGAGGCTTTAAGTGTGTGGAAACAAGTGCAAGGGATCATATTTCCATAGACTACTAATCTAATTTGGGCAGGGCCCGAAGGCGATAACATGGTGCATAAATCATAATAACCCCAACTCAACTGCCATTTGGTTTAGCAATCACAGCAGAAGTAAAATGCCTTCTCAATGAGTCCTCCGGTTGCAAAGTTACCAAGAAGCACATGGGTAGCAATCACCCCATAGATAAGGGAGTTAGCTAAATAATCTAAACCAGCAATATATTAAGCCACTTTCAAACAATTTCTGTATGCAAGACTATCCCATGTAACCAACATGCAACGTAGGCAAGACTGGGGGATATATAACCTCTGTCTGTCCATGAACATTTTGTTCCCCAAACTCCTGTGTTAAGGATATCTAGCACTATCATAGAATGCCTGCAATTCCAAAACCAAGCTGCAGAATTTCAACAGGGATGGCACTGCTTGCCGTCAACCAATGCTTCAAAGCAGAGAAGCCTTATTGTCTCTACAAAACTGATTTGTATTTAATTTGTGCACGTGGGAAATTAGAAACAAGTCTTGGGGGAATAAGTATTGGTATACATACTTATTTAGAAACTTAATTTGCCACACATTACCTTAACTGTTCCATGCAGCCTACAAAATACAGGCATACAGATATAAAAGCTATATTAAAGCAAAGCATTAAAAACACAACAGATAAAGCAATAGCATTAAAGATCCAAATCTAAAAATATACCTCTAAACTGTTAACAGGAAGGGCATTGCCAAGATCACCTTAAGGGAACAGCGGTGTATGCAGCTTGATTGGGACCACGAAAAACTGGGTATCTCCTAAGGACAATGGCAGATGGAATCAAGATATGAGTTAGTGGAGGTGCAAAAACCTGTTGTAACTCTCATACTGATGGGTTTATGAGGTGTCCAAGCTTAGCAAGCACCAAAATTCCTCAAAACAGTTTGGTTTGTAACAGTGGTTCTCAACCTGTGGGTCGGGACCCCATTTGGGGTCGAACGACCATTTCACGGGGGTCGCCAAACAACGCAGTCCGCCATTTCCCCCCCCCCTTTTCCTTAGCTGTGCTACTCCCTTTTATTCTATGGGTTTTTGAAAGCCAATAGAATAGACTCTCTTGAATAGAGTCTAATTCTATTGGCTTTCAAAAGCCAATAGGAATTGTCCAGGCTGTCTCTGCCCTGCTGAGCCCACCAAAAGTCCCATTCTGCAAACGGTGCTGCACCAGTTGAGTAGTCCTTGACTTAACGACCGGTTGAGTAGTCCTTGACTTACAACTGGTTGGGGGTCGCGGCATTAAAAAGGTTGAGAACCACTGGTTTATAAACTGGCAATTGGTTCCATCTGTCATTCTATGCAACTCTTATTACTCATCAACTGCTTGGCTGATCTCAAAAGGTCTAAGTGGCTAAGTACAAAATCCCAAGGTATAGCTAGACCAGGAAATGAAAAAAAAAAAAAAGGATAAGGGAAAACCACGTCTGTATTGTTGCTAGGAAAACTGTATGGATGTGTCCAAGTAATCCCCAAGATTTGAGCTTTACTCAAATGACTGTTTGCCTTTTATGAACCCCAACTATGTGAACTCAAGCTGATCACTTATGGCAAATCCTCCATAGTGGGACCCATAGAAAGTGCTTCATTAAGGTAAGCATATAGAGTGGACTGGGAGATTGTTTCAATGTGAGATCTCCAAGGAGGATCTACTCACGTTGCTACATCCTGGTTTTGTTCTCATTTTGCTAGATCTTGACGTTCTCTACCCTAGCCCGCCTGCCATCACTATAATAAACTCACAGTGCAAAATAAAATAAAATAAAACTTACAGAAACACAGAAAGGCTGAGAAAAAGCTCATTTGACAAATCATACCAATCCCAGAACCACTGCTTGGGGAAGAGACTGGACAGCCATTTGTCTGAAATGGTATAGGGTTTCCTGCCTGAGCAGGGGGTTGGACTAGATGACCTCCAAGGTCCCTTCCAACTTTATCATTATTATTACCTCCAAGGTCCCTTCCATCATCATCATCATTATTATTATTAGGCAGGCAGGACTGGGATTAACTAAATCTCAGATGGGATGCTGTTCCAGAGGTTAGGACCAGCAACAGAGAAGACATTATTCCTATATCTTTTGGGGTAACTGCTAAAGCAACAGGACCCAAAGCATGCCATTAGATCTTACTGGATGGGCAGATCTAATTGGAGATCCATGAAGGGCTTTATAGATAAGAACCAGCCCCTTGAAACTGTATTTAGAAGTGCATTGATAACCAGCTCAATTCACGGAGAATAAGCGCTATGTGAGCAGTCTGGGATACAACCACGATTACTTACACTGCTGCATTCTGGAGCAGACAAAGCTTCCATGCCGTGATCAAGGGCAGCACCATGTAGAGGTCTTTATGGTAACCCATACAGGAAGTGACCACGCTGTGAGTGACCAGGAGCAAATTTTCCCAATAAGGAGTGGGCACAATTTATGCATAAATTGAAGCTGTGTGAAGACCCTTTCCGCCAAGTTGCCAGAGGCTCTTTAAAACCAGGAATGAACAAGATTTTTAATGTAAATAAAAAAACAAAACACATTATGGCTTAAAGCAAAGTGTGAACCTTAGCACAGAATGTATAAAAAGATCGTTAACAACTTTTCAACGCTATGGCTGAGATTCTCACCGTACTGTGAAAGCCAAAATAGTTGCTAGAGAAGGTAAGAACTGTGGGAAATATCTGCCTTTATCTGTGATTAACAGGCAGTAGACTAAACTTTAGGAGCTTATCTAGCCATGTTTTTAGAGAGAGCATTAAATTTGTTTTCCTGCTATAACAGCATCAACTCACAATCTACTTAACCGTACTGTATATCTCCACTTAACTCCATCTGCTTTTGCTGAATTCGTGAATGTTCAGACTGGATTCTTTCCATGATTCAAAAGAAATTAATGTTTGAAATGTAGGATTTTCTACTTCCAGGTTTTTACATAATTAGAACTCATCCACTTATAGAAAACTAGCTGTGCAAGCTGATTTCCCCAGGACTGTTTTGAAACGTAAATGCAACATAGATGTGTGTTCTCCATGCTGCATTCCTTTGGAATGAACACAACACTAAAAAACATATCCTTAGCAGGTGCACAAATAGATGCTGAAACAAGAGACAAAGGAATTGAGAAATTATTTTCTGTGCATCTGGTTTGGCAGATTTTTGGAACAGTAAAAATTGCATACACTTCACAGTATTGTGAAAAACGCCCTTATAAGATAGTCTCAGCTTTTCAGAAAGAAAGACTCCAAGAAAAAAAACAACAAATCAATTAAATGTATGAGAACTTTGATATCTTTGCCAAAATCTGCTCAAGCCTTATCAGAGTCGCTGCTCTTTATTTGGAGAGTATGGTTGAATAATGAGGAAAAGGGAGAAGAGACAGAACAATTAAGGCTTTGTGGAAACAAGAGAACAGCTAACGCTTTCAAAGAGCTGTGAAAAAAAATCATGGAAAAAACATAACACAAATACGGAGTGAATCTTATATTGGGATCCCTCAGGAATAGGTCATATGCCAACATTAGGCCAGCCACAGGTTAGACACCAGGATACAAAGCTTGCTTTGCACTAAAAAGTTCATTATAGTTTCCTCATTGCATTGTGTATAAACTGGATATTGTCAGTATTCTCAGAGACATGGAAGTGGGGGCATAATTGTATCCATTTCACGGTTTTCTCCAAAACGAGCATTTTGTTCCTTGCGTCAGCTAACCTGATTTCCTCCAGATGAGAGATGGGAATATATACCTGGCTTTTCTTATTTTGGACTCGTCTTGAAAGAGAGGGAATCTCCCAGGTCCAGTCTGTTCATACTGGCACCAGATGGGGAATCTGATGCTCTGTTTGATGATAAAGCTGGTTCTTCATTGAAAAGTTCAGCATTCTCACATTCATGGAGTAATTCCCACAATTCTTATTTGCCAGGACCAGCGTTGAGAATCGTAGGAGCTAACATCTTCACAATTTGGGAAAAACATGGATAATTATTTCTTCGACATGGGAAAAGTCTCACAATGGTGTAAAATTTACCCCATAAGGGTCAAACCCTTAAATATTACATATTTTGTTTTTAATTTATTCAATAAAAAAGTTATATGGCTTCCCAGCTCACTCATTATGATTCTGGGTGGCTTATACTATCCATATACAAAACCCAATAAACTCCCATCTCCCTAGTGGTAACAATCAAACAAACCACTTGAGGGGCTTCATATCACCCTGGGATCACGAGGCCTTGGGGCAAAACCATGTCTTCAGGGTCTTTCGAAAGAGTATCAATGTGAGGGGCCAATATTTCCACAGGGTTGATGTTCCACAGGGAGGGAGCCACCACAGAAAAGGCCCTTCTTCTTGGTCCCACTAGATTGACTTCCTTAAGAGGGGGGGACCCATAACATACCCTGCCTCCCCACTCAGGTGAGTTGGGTAGATGTAACTGGGAAAAGATGATCCTTCAAATAATCTGGTGCAAGTTGAATTCTGATGGAAATGTACAGTGTACCAGCATAACTGGAGGATCACATCTAAATAATTAGAAGTACACCAACATTTTCTGAATTGAAACAGGTTATTGGAGCAATTCCAATTACTTATTGGAATTGCTCCAATGCGGATATGACAAGGTTGTCTGCAAAATTGGGGAGATATGAAGAATCAAGATTGCCATTGTAACTGTGCAATTTTATATGTGTGTTAGTATCATATGCAAAGGGGCAATGCCCTGGGGAGTCAAGATCACTATTTTTAAAAGATATTTTTATTAAGAATTTTTATGATAAAAGACATTTAAAGAAATCTAAAGAAATAGAAAAAGGAGGGAAAGAGGAAAAGAGTAAGGAAGAAATAAAAATGCAATATATACAAAAGAAACCAAAACAAAATTCAAGACATATATAAGTGACTTCTGACTCTCTTTCAATAGATATTTAGAAGCTGATTATCCCTTCAATCCCTTATTTTATCCATGTCTTTTTCAATCTTATCACTACCTCAACATCTTTTCTTCTCCAAGGGCTGATTCTAATTAATATGGAGGTGTGTTGGGTTTGAAACTGCTCCATTTTCAGCATAAAATAAGACTATTTGAAGTTCAGTTCAGAATGATTCAGAATAGGTTGACCTCATCACTAGGGCAAGGTCAATCCAGCTCAAACTTGAAACAGGGCACTGAGTTCAAGAATTTGGAGTATCAAATGTTTCCCAAGTCCTATCAAAAGCCTCTAGCACAGTGTTTCTCCAACTTGGCAATGCTAAGATGTGGGGCCTTCAACTCTCAAATTTCCTCAGCCAGCGTGCTATCTGGGGAATTCTGGGAGTTGAAGTCCACACATCTTAAAGTTGCTAAGTATAACCTCAGGATCCAAAAGGATCTTGATAGACTTGAACAATGGGCCCAACCAGGGCTTTTTTCCCTCACAGAACGCCCAGAACGGAGTTCCAGCACCTTTTTTGGATGGAACCTTGTAGGGTAGGTAAGACGGGTTGTATGACGTGTGTGAGTTCCGGCACCTTTTTTTTTTTTTTTTTTTAGAAAAAAAGCACTGGGCCCAACAAAATGAAATTTAATGTGGAGAAAAGCAAGGTCTTACACCTGGGCAGGAAAAACCAAAGGTACAAGTACAGATTAGGCGAAACCTAGCTCAAAAACAGGAGCTGTGAGAGAAACCTTGAATTCCTAGTGGACAATCATTTAAATATGAGCCAGCAGTAATACAATTCTTGGTTGTACAAACAGAGGCATAGAGTCAAAATCACGTGAAGTATTAGTACTGCTTTATAAATCCTTAGTAAGACCACACCTGTAATACCGCATCCAGTTTTGGTTACCACATTACAAAAAAGATGTTGAGACTTTGGAAAAAGTGCAGAGAAGAGCAACTAAGACGATTAAAGGCCTGGAGACTAAAACATGAAAAACAGTTGTAGGAACTGGGTATGGCTAGTCTTGAGAAAAGAACTAGGGGTGTCATGAAAGCAGTATTCCAGTATTTGAGGGGCTGCCACAAAGAAGAGGGGGGTCAACTTATTTTCCAAAGCACCAGAAAGCAGGACAAGAAACAATGGATAGAAACTAATCAAGGAGAGAACCAATGTGCAATTAAGGGGAAACGTTTTAACAGTGAGGACAATTAACCAGTAAATTGTGCTCACTACCTACATCACTGGAGGTTTTAAGAAGAGACTGGACTGCCACTTGTCTGAAATGTTATAAGGTCTCCTGCTTGAGCAGAGGGTTGGACTACAACAGGGCTTTTCAACCAGTGGTACGGGTACCACCTGTGGTACATTGGCACCTGGCAGGTGGTACGTGACCATCCTAAAAAAGTGGTAGCGGGGGAGGGGAATGAGCTGAACTGGTGGCAGCACCGCACAAGCCTGAGCAAGAGATGGCTGGAGCTGTAGGGCTGTCAAGGCTCAGCAGAAGCGCCAGGATCAGTGCCGCTTTCCAGCTGATTGGCGCTTCTTCGGGGCTGTCAGGGCTCAGCGGAAGCGCCAGGATCAGTGCTGCTTTCCAGTGATCGGCGCTTCGGGGCTGTCAGGGCTCAGTGGAAGCGCCAGGATCAGCGCCAGGCTCCAGCTGGAGCTCGGTGCTGATCCTGGTGCTTCTGCTGAGCCCTGAAGAAGTACCAATCAGCTGGAAAGCAGCACTGATCCTGGCACTTCTGCTGAGCCCAGAAGAAGCACCGATCAGCTGGAATCTTGCAGCATCTCCAGGATCTTGTGATTTACATTCAGATGCTTGGCAACTGATTCATATTTATGATGGTCACAGTGTCCTAGGGTCATGTGAAGTGACCAAAACCTGCTGCAACCACCCAGCAGATGGGGGGAATAAAAACCAAATACCCCCCACCCCACCCCCGCTGCCAATCCTCAACAGAAATGCTCACAACAATGAAAACCTCGGACAGGAGGAAGAGTGCCGCCGGGTGGGCAGACAGGCATCTTGCTCGGCTGTGGCTTGGGGGGCACTTTTTCAGTGCCATTGTAACTTTGAACAGTCACTAAGTGTAGAGGTGAGAGACAGGCAAAGGTCGTGTGCAGAATACTGCCCCCCCAACACTTGTGTCTCTTCTCTTTATCTATCTCTCCCCCCCCCCCGCGCTCACATCACTATAGTGATGTGAAAGTACGCAGGTCTGTGTGACCTTGGCCAGTTTGATAAGGCTGGCTGGTGAACAAGTTTCCCTGTTTATGGCCTCTAGCTTTTTACTCTTGAGGATTGGTAAAGGATTTTAGCCAATGAAATGCTATTGCCATGCAGTAACTTTTGCTATTTGTAAAACTCTATATAAACAATAAATGCTGCATAGGGAGGGGCCATTTCTTTGCACCCTTCAATGACTAAGGACTGATTACTACAACTAAGCAAACTGTTGTAAGTTCAGGACTACCTGTACTTTATCACTTTTTTCCTTTTTTTTTTTTTTTTTTGGTTATCAAGTTTTTGACACCTTGCTAGGTGACTGGTGGTACTCGGATACTGCCATATCCTAAAAGTGGTACAATGGGTGGAAAGGTTGAAAAGCCCTGGACTAGGATTCCTTCCGGCTCTACTCTATTCTAAGTTAGAGAAACACTGATTTCTAGCAGATACAGAGTTGGCACATTGTTGTTGTTGTTAATTGCGAA
This sequence comes from Crotalus tigris, assembly GCF_016545835.1. NCBI lineage: Eukaryota > Metazoa > Chordata > Lepidosauria > Squamata > Viperidae > Crotalus > Crotalus tigris. Next base: position 317,314 of record NW_024096818.1, on the reverse strand, counting down.
GTTGTGTCCAACCCATCGCGACCCCATGGACAATGTTCCTCCAGGTCTTCCTGTCCTCTATCATCTTCTGGAGTCCATTTAAGTTCACACCTACTGCTTCACATTAGAGGGAAAATAAAAAAAGAACCTTCTGAACTGAGAAGTGGGAAGATTTTGTATGAAGTAGAAAGGAGTTTTCAAACTCTTGTGAAGTGGTAGAGCTATCTTGAGATGATTCCATCACTCTCAACTGATTTTTTTTTTTTAAAAAAAAACTGTTCTTTGGAGCCCAAAGGAAAAGCTTTCATCTTCTTTCTCATAACAGACAATGCAAACACTTCACGTACATCAGTGTTTATTGCAGACTTTGAGGAATCATAAAAAAAGGCACCATGAAAATCAATACATCTCATCTAGGTTGGTCAAAGGACACATTTTTTCCCCCTATTTTGTCTTGATGTGCCATGTGACAGAACAGAACGTTTTGCAAAGAAAAAAAAATATATTCATGTGTTTACTGGAATATTTTGGCTATATTTTTTAAAATGATTTAAATTGGAAATCAAGATGTAATTTTGTAGCAGTTTTTAAAACATTTATAAACACCTTCCCCCCTTTTTTTCCCTTTCCTTTTCGCTTGAAGTTAAAGATTTTTTTTAAATGAAAAAAATGCAATACTATTAAGAAATAATACTGTGAACTACCACGTGGATATCTAAAATAAGATCTAAATGCCCCTGCTTTTTAAAATTTGTGCTACTGTTTATTGTATTAGTGTTTTCATTGATTCATACTTATCCCTCCCCCCCCCCCAAGGCAAACAGACAAATAATTGAAATGTGGAATAAATTACATTGCTATGTACACTTTCATTAAGAAATCATGACAAGATGCCGTTAGAAGAGTTTAATCTGTGCTTGTAAGATTAGCGTGGTCACTGACAATATAATTAAAAATATATCATTCATCTGGGAACTTCTAAATAAATGTGGAAATCTTAAGTGCTGGTGGATGAGAAAAGCCGCGGTCCATAATTATGGCAAACCGTATGGATGGAATGAATAAAAAGAACATTGTGCCATAATGAAATCCTTTGCGGTCCTCTTGATTTCAATGGCAGAAATGTAAGTATTGATTTCACTTTTCTGTTGAAATCAATGGGGCCTGGAGAAGGGAATCAGCACTGGCTGGATCATGCTTTTTTGGACTTTCTGTTAGACTGCAGATTTCAACACATTTCGTCAGATGGCTCCGTCTGAGGACAACTCAAAATATTGCAATGTGACTTTGCTAGGCTGTGGGAAAAAGATGAGCAAAGCATGACATTCTCTCAGGAGGCTGATTAAGGAACTCCTCCAGGGAATATCCTTCTCTATATTTTTTTTTCTGTCAAGGGAGAGGCAAAAAACAGCAATTGCATTCTTCCTCTTGGCTCCCAACTGCATGCTCCCTTAATGGCATGATATCCCAGCTACATAAATAGAGACAATCCCCCGACATTTCCTCCTCATGGCTTCCTAAAACAAAGCATGATGGAACAATGCCAAGAACAACGGGTTCCCCCCCCCCTTGACAATAACCACAAAACATTTGCAGGCGAGTCTATTAGTGACCACTGCTCTCATCGAAAGATTCGACTCCTGAATCTGTGGCAGCTGCGTTAAGTTTCTCTTTCCGTCTTTTCATGATCTCTTGCAGTTCTGAACTTCCACTGGAATTCTGCAGGTATAGACAAATATATATATATATTTATATATGTGTTGCAGAAATATACTTTTCTGAGTCAAATCCAGTATACAATATAAAACCTGGAAATCCCAAAGGTGCTTTTCCAAAAGGCAACTGGACTTTCTTGTTTTTTTCTTTGAAAATGTTTCGCTACTCATCCAAGAAACTTCTTTAGTTGAACTGAAGAAGCTTCTTGGATGAGAAACAAAACATGTTCCAAGGAAAAACAAGAACATCCAGTTGCGTTTTGGAAAAGCACCTTTGGGACAACTGTGACCTGGACGACTGAGAATCTCCATAGACACGAAACCTGGAAAGTTAATTTTATTCAACCTCTCAAGCAAAAAATATGATAGTCCCATGCATGACTCAATGGGCTGATTTGGATGCAAGACTAAACCATAGTTTACTATTATGACATAGGCTAAAAATCAACATCTGTCGACTGTGGGCTTGCTGTCTCCAAAGCACCCCCAGACCAACTCATGTTTTCAGCCTTTGAAATGGATGGTTAAGTATAAAAAAAGAATTGCCTTAATATCTGCAAAAGATGGAGGTAGCTTTTAAACCCCCAAGACTTCTAAAAGTGAGTGCTCTCTTGGGGTAACGCGAGTGTCTCTCCAAGATTTAAGTCACATACTTCAACCTTTACCCCTCCTCTGAAAAAAATGAAAGGAAACTCTTGGCCCCATTCCCATCAGTAACATTAACACCCTACCTAGAGCCTTTAAAGGCCAACAAAAATGATGGGTCTTCCGATGCAATAGCTTCTTGCTCCAGGTCCAAGGCAGGCAAATTCCCTCCTTTGTTTATTTATTAAATTTATATGCTGTCCATCTCTCTATCAAGAGAGAACTTCCCTCCATGAACACTTCTTTGTCTGGGGTGACCATGTCCTCTAACTACAGCACAGTAGATGAATAACTTGTTCAGGACGTACCTCTAGTGTTGCCTTCTGAACAGTAATTTGGCTGTAAACTCGAGCGCCTTCTGGACACACAGATTTAAGTTCATCTTTGTTGAGGGAAAACAGTTGTGCACCAGTCAAAACTCCAAGGCTGTTCACGGTCCTGCATGAATGGTAATAATGTATGAGCAATGACCCTTTTACATCTGAGAGAACAGATGCTAATTAGTCAACAGAAGCAGGCGAAGGAAGGACTCTGTGATCTTTCAGAAGCTATTGAGCTATAATTCCTTATTTCATGGCTTAACTAACCACACTAATTGGGAATGATAAAAATTGGAATCCAACAGCATCTAGACCTCATATGAAACTCATCTCGTATCTAAGAGGTTCCTAAGGGTGTGTGTGTAAGTGCACTAATGCGCCTATCATCCCCGTCACATTTTAGTTTTTTCATTTTGTTTATTCAAATTTATAATTTTTGTTTGATAAATAAATAAATTAAAAAAAAACTAAATAAATGGAATGTCCAGCACCGGGGAAATCAGCAATTTCAGGCAGTTCAAATTCCAATGAGTATAAAGATTTATTTCAAGCTTAATCTCTCAACAAGAATCTGAACTACTAATGGTCAAGGGAAATGAGCGGGAGATAAGAGAGGACATTCAAAGTGGGCTGGACTTAGATCTCCTGTGGGCATGCAGGGACTCATGATTGATGACGTACTTGACCCCTCCCTCAGGCTCAGCCTGGTCATCTCCTACATGGCAATAACTTCCCAATCATATCGGGAAACATTATAATTACACATTCATGTAACTCAGTATGAAATAATTTTCACATTATACCGCTCAGGTCCAAAGTCATTTGTCTAAGCTTACATACAGCTGTTTGAAGCTGTGGTTAATTCAAAACAGCTGGTTATGCCTTTGGACTTACACTGAGTTGAATCCTTTGGCCTGTAGCCAAACTTTAATGTCTTCTGGAGAAGATTCGTAGTTGATATTGACTATGGGGGCACTGGAGCGTGGCACTTGGAACTTCTTTTGGGCAGCACTCCGACCGATGGTAAGGCGGTGAATGAGTTCATCTTGAACTTCCTCCATTTGAGATTTCCTTCCTGGGAAGGGGCAAAGCAAGAGAACCGGAAGAGATAGGCAGTTTAAGTCAATGATTCACACTCAATGCTCCATGACGGACAGGGTCAGATCAATCCAAAGGAAAAGAATCATATACAGCAGTGATTCTCAACCTGTGGTCCACGGGCCACTGGGGAGCGTGATGTCGTCACAGGGGGTCAATGAAGGTTTGAAGAAATTTTATGATTTAAATCTTGAGTTAAGTCTTGGGGGTCCGTGGTGCATGGTCACAAAAGGTATTTAAAGGGTGTCCATGATAAAGAAAAGGTTGAGAACCATTCACCTATGGAATTTCTCTGGATCCGAGTACCCATTGATCACAAGTGAGCACAAGGAAAGACACGTGCCCCCCCCCCTCTAGAGATCTATATTCCCATTTTGCAAGATCTGTCTGCCCTGAACAAGTCTGCCAAGCTTTATCATGCTTGGTTTTTGAATCTCAAGTCTTTCCTGTATTGTTTTCACATCTGTTTGTGGTTTGTTTTTAACAAAAAAACCCCCAGATATTAGCACGTACAGTATCTTGGCACACACGTCTTCTGTTCCATGCCTTATTACATGCACTGCTCTAAGTACTGTATGAACATTTCTTTTCAATCATCTTCTCTTATTATATGATGCCTTTCTGCACACTCTCTTCCAATATGCCCACCTTTGTATGTACCTTTCTCTACATTTTTGTACACATGGATTTGTGTTGTTAAGTTAGGCTTTGCCTGCGTAGTTGGGATCTGGTATATGCCTAAGTTCAAAAATGAGAATTGGGTATGTTTACATTGAAACTAGAATCAAGCAATTTTCTCCTCTTCTTCTCTGTGCCAGGACCTGCACACTGGCCACGTCTGCCTGCTTTTGTGCCGTTCTGAATATGGAATAAGAACAATTCTGATTTTCGAAGTATCTTGCATTTTGAAGCCATGGATTAGGAAAAGGACCACAAAGTTCTGGAGTCACGCAAATACCACAAATAGGAATAACAGTTTAGGCACTTTTTTTTAAAAAAAGTTTCCATTCACTGACAAACTAAATCTTTCTGCCTTCCTTCTGTTGCTAAAAATTAATCATGTACCTAGCAGAGATCATAATGTTTTCTCCCAGTTATTACAAGGATGAGGAAGCTGGCTTTTAAACTAAGCAGACATCCTCTGAATGTCACTTTTAAAAAAGCAATTTTTTTCTGGATGACATTCAACTATGGAGGGAGGGAAGGAGGCGGAGGGAGAGGGAGGGAGGAAGGAAGGAGAGAGGGAAAAAGGAATAAAGGGAGAGAGGGTGGGAGGAAAGAGGGATGGAGGGAGGGAGAGGGAGGGAGGGAGGGAGGGAAAGAGAGGGAAGGAAGGAGAGAGAGAGGGAGGGAGAAAAGGAGGGGGAGAGAGGGAAGGAGAGAGGAAGGGGGGAGGGAGGGAGAGAGAGGAAGGGGGGAGGGAGGGAGGAAGAAAGGAGGGAGGGGGGAGAGGGAGGGAGGAAGGAAGGAGAAAGGGAGAAAGGAATGAAGGGAGAGAGGGTGGGAGGAAAGAGGGAGGGAGGGAGGGAGAGGGAGGAAGAAAGGAGGGAGGGAGGGAGGGAAAGGGAGGGAAGGAAGGAGAGAGGGAGGGAGGGAGAAAAGGAGGGGGAGAGAGAGAGGGAAGGAGAGAGGAAGGGGGGAGGGAGGGAGAGAGAGGGAGGGAGGAAAGAGGGATGGAGGGAGGGAGAGAGGAAGAAAGGAGGGAGGGAGGAAGAAAGAAGAGAGAGAGGGGGAAGGAGAAAGGGAGGGGGAAGGAGAGAGGGGGGAGGGAGGAGGAGAGAGGGAAGGAGAGAGTAAGGGAGGGAAGGGAGGGAGGGGGAGGGAGGGAGGAAGGAAGGAAGGAGATTCCTTGCTTGAAAGACAAGGAATTTCCCTCCCTTCTGTCAGACCTCTCTCTCTATCATCAGTGGAACGACCTGCCTCCAGAAGTTGTGGGTGATCCAACAATGGAGGTTTTTAAGAAGAAATTAGATAACCGTTTGTTTGAAATGGTTTAAGGTTTCTTGCTTGAGCAGGGGGTTGGACTAGAAGGCCTCCCAGGTCCCTTCCAACTCTGTTATTCAGTTATTCTGAAAGAAACAAAGATGCACCTGGAGAGAGAAACTCACGGTCAACAGGTGGCAGTTTCTGCCTCTGGGCATCTCGGCCACCATCGCTTGATGTGCTGCTCTGGCGGCTGATGGCCCCCGGGACCTTTGGCACTGGAACGGGGACAGGCGCCGGGATGCAGGGAGGGAGAGGGACCGGAAGCGGCATCTGGGGTGGTGAAGGAGCAGCCAGCGTGGGATCTGGTTGCTTTGGAGAAAACTCCGTCCTTTGTTTCTGTGCAAAAGAAGGGAAGATTCATTTACCAAAGTGGGGGTGGAGGGAATTAATTCAAATTTTTTGGGAAAAAAATCTGCATTTTTTCAAGCAGATGTTTGCTGTTTCAACCATCCAAACCTACTCCCCTCCAGAGGAACACAATAAGGTGCACACTCATTTCTACAAATTTCAAGGGAAGGCAAAGAAATGAAATCATGAAGCCCAAGCTGCTCTATTCACAGTTTCCTAAACACCCCCCCTTTTTTTTAAGAAAAAAGGAAAGAATAGACAATTTAAAAGGTCCTTACAAACAAACCAGGCTATAACTCCAAGCACATAACAGTATCAAATTTCTTTGTCATGAATAGAGAATAATTATGTGTTTGGCAATTTCATATATTCACTTCCATTTAGGAACTCAAAGCCTGGAATTGGAAAATTGCCATAAAGAAAGTAGAGTATGGATATGATGAAATGTAAAATAGTTGGGTAGGATAAAAAGATATGGAGAAGGAGAGTGAATAGTGTGGGGACCTTGGTGATCTCTGAGCATGTTTTTTTTTTTTTTGCATTACCCAAAGAGGTAACTTTATCAGCACTAGAAGGAAGTGGGGTTTGTCCTCTATTTATATACAGTGGTTTGCCCTGTCAGTATTAGTGGGAGTGTTCTTGGTGGTTGCTTGATTAGGCTGTTGTTTATTAAGTCGGCAGTTCCTTGACTGGGCTGTTGTTCACTGCTTGGCATTATCTGGTTGTTGATTGCTAGTCAGGAAGTGTTGTGGTCTCTTAGCCTTTTGGTTATCTCTTTTGAATGGTATGTAAATGTTGTTTAGCTCTATGTGTCTGTTGATAATGATTTTTCTGAGTGCCAGGCTTCTAGGAATATCTCTAGCAATTTTGGACTTAGCTTAACTTGGTCTAGGACAAAGTTTAGAGACCAAGTGTCCAAAAACCACCCCGGCCTGCCCCCGCTCCGATCCTGCTCCGTCCCCTGCCCCGCCCGCCCGCAGGGCCACCCACCACCTCCACAGCCTGCCGCAGATCGCCCAGGCGGTCCTGCAGCGCCATGTTGGCCACGCCCTCTGCCTGCAACCCAATGCATCATCTGCATGTGACAGGGCACGAGGGTGGAGTCTTGTCTCTGCTGCCCGGCTGCCATGTGCTTGGCTGTGCTGCTCTGCACGGGGCGCACCCAGGGGCAACTCTCCTCTGGGGGGCTGCTGGTGAGGAGGGGGCCGCAGGGGGAGGAAGGGCTGGGGCAATGGAACACATGCCCACAGAGAGGGCTCTGGGTGCTGCCTCCGGCACGTGTGCCATAGGTTCGCCACCACTGGTCTAGGATGCTCAGAGATAAAGAATATCTAAACTCCACTCCTTTCCAGCATTGATGATGTTACCTAGTTGGGTAATGAATCTGCAAGAAAACAACCTAGCTGTGAGAACACTAAGGATCCCACATCCCTGAGCTACAAATACGCTCTTCTATTGATAGAGTGAATAGTGTTGGTGGAATGGGACAATTTGCCACAGACAACTCACCGCAGCCAACTCGCTGCAGGACAACTTCTGTTTAATTATTTAAAATAAATTTAAAAAAAAATCATTTTAATTTTTGCCATTCACATTTCATGCTGCCACTCCTTTGGCATCCTTTCTTTAATGATTCTATTCCACCATTTCTTTGATATTAGTACAACTCTTATCCCACAGAAAAATGTCCTGCACCAAGTTGGCAGTGGCGAGTTGTCCCAAAGTGAATTGGCCATGGTGTGTTGGCCATGGCAAATTGTCATAGATCCTAGTGTTGGTGTAAACTAGCTTTAGCTGTGATTCATTTTCTTTTACTCATGTCATGAATGGAACGGTTTTGGCTTATGACTTATTTCTTTTATGTGCTCTGCCTACCGATGCTTTCCCTGAAGTATAAGAATAGGATAGGGTTGATTGTAAGTTACAAGACATTGATTTGGATGGAGACAGAAAAAAAAAATATCAAGAAGTCCAACACATTAAATTAACACTCTTCCCCAAATCTTTTAAAACTCATTTATCATTTCAAGCAATCTGAATTACCTCAGAGAGTTCTCCTAGTAACTGCTGTGAGGGAAAAAAAGTCAATCAATGCAAATTAGTCTTAACTTTAGAAAAGTTCTAAGAAGACTTCTAAACTTAGAACTGCTATCATAAATCAAACAACCTTTTGGCATGTTAAGTGATATTCATTAGCTCTTGATCATGGCGATTGCTTGATAATTTTTAAAAAGTGGTATCTTTATTATTACCGGTGATCACCATGTGCCAAGAAACAAAATGAAACTGATATTGTCTATATCACATTGGGCTAAGACACAAAAATAGAATGAAATGGTATATTGAACTAAAACAGAATACAACACTATACACTGTATTTCTCTCCCGCATCCTGAAGCAATAAAATGCCCTTGTACCAGCCAAGGAGTATTATGGGATGTTTATAAAAAACTGTAAGGTAGGCCAAATCAAAACATATTCAAAACAGAAGTGTTGATTTTTAAAAGCGAATCAAGCAGTCCATGTGCAATTAGGAATGACATTCCCCCCCTTTTTTTTAATCCAAGAAGAGAATGATATAATATAATAATAATTATTATTATAGGCAGGAAACCCTATACCATTTCAGACAAATGGCTGTCCAGTTTCTTCTTAAAAACTTCCAGTACTGGAGCTTTCACAGCTTCTGGAGGCAGGTTTTCCACTGATTAATTGTTCTAACTATCAGGAAATTTCTCCTTAGTTCTAGGTTGCTTCTCTCTTTGGTTAGTTTCCATCCATTGCTTCTTGTCCTGCCTTCAGGCACTTTGGAGAATAGCTTGACTCCCTCTTCTTTGTGGCAACCCCTGAGATACTGGAACACTGCTATCATGTCACCTCTCGTCCTTCTCTTCATTAAACTAGACATACCCAATTCCAGCAACTGTTCCTTATATGTTTTATCCTCCAGTCCCCTGATCATCTTTGTTGCTCTTCTCTTTCTAGAGTCTCAACATCTTTTTTACATCATGGTGACCAAAACTGGATGCATTATTCCTAAGTTATGGATGCATAACTTAGGAATTTGATGGATGTTCATTACCTGGATCAATGATAACCAATCAGAAGAACCTGGTAGAACGGTTTCCTTCTGGCATATTTTTATTAAGAGGCACCAACATTTGTGAATTGCAATTCGCTTCCTCGGAAGCATGAATCTGGGGGTGGCAGAGACAAGATCTCAAATTTATTCTCTTGTGCCATTTGTTACCACTGCCTCATGTACTCTGCCAAGTGTCCTAACTAATACGACAGAAGTGCCCTTCTCAAATCTCTTTTTACCACAAGGCTGTTGCACCACACGGTAAACTGTGGTCTTGTTCTTGATGGGAGGGGGGAGATAAATTGTAACACTCTCTTTGCAAGGGAATGATAGGAGTTGTAATCCATTAGATAGAGAAAGTGCCAGTCCAAGGAAAGCTGATTTGGAGGTATTCTTTTCCACAAAGTTGGCAATTCTTATTTACTATTACCTTTGCTTTTTTAAAAAAATAGGGGGAAAGTCAAGAGGAGCTACCAATTGTTCTAAAAGGATACTGTTTTAATCAATGTTTCTCAGCCTTGACAATTTTAAGATAGGTAGGCTTCAACTTCCAGAATTCCCTGCTTAGCCAACCCCATCTTAGAATTGATCGGTCTGTCTGTCTGTCTGTCTGTCTGTCTGTCTATCTATCTATCTATCTATCTATCTATCCATCCATCCATCCATCTATCATCTAATTTATCCATCCATCCAACCATCCATCTATCATCTATCTACAGAACCTAGAATCATAGGGCTGGAAAGGACCTCTGAAGTCTTCTACTCCAAGCTCCTGTTCAAGGCAGGAGACCTTATACTATCCTGGTCAATTGGTTGCCAGTGATGGGGCATTCTCTGTGATCACTGTGATGGACATGGAGTACTGGATGAATGGAGTGATGGAGCACCTACCTATCTATTGTACTGTACTTATATAGCCACCCATCTCACAATCAATTGTCTGTGGATGGTGTACAACAAAGTTAAAAAAATAACATCACTTTCTATTAAAAACTTCATTAAAAGTACAAAACTAAAACAGAATTAAAAAAGAGATTGGGCTAAAGAGCAGGTGTTAATTACATGGGAGCCATTTCACCTTTGAGGTTGCAAACCTACTGACACAACTACCGGTACTTCATTGGCAATGTCTTTATAACTACTGTGGCCAATGGAAATAAGCCTTGGCTATGCTTTCATGCTAACACATTTCCCAGGCAGCTGAGAAAGCGGAAATGAAGAGGGCATTTGGCAGTTCATGGGATTGTGGATGAAGTGTCCTGGCAGGAGATGTGGGCAAATGTGTGAAAAAGAAAACTGTGATCCACCAAGAGAGATTTATTGCAAGGTTCCAAAGAACATCAGGACAATGTAGAGAAAGAAGACTCAACTTGACATTCATTATTTGCCTGGAAGCATTAATGGCTAATGGTGTTTTGGAGAGGAAAGAAACAAGTGCTAATTACAATTGTAATTAAAGGAAGCCAGCATTTAAAGGTTCTGAGATAGTTTGTTGAGCTATACACTGACAACAGTCTATGGCCTGTATCATTTTAATGAGTCCTCTCTTATCCATTTCTTCTATTCTGATTCCACATTTATTTCCCATTTATGGAAAAAGTCTAAACAAAATCTGTACTTAGTTTTGTATTTTAAATTTCATTCTATTCATAGAAACTTTTTCTCTGAGAATACGCAACTGTAAATGTGATTTAAGCTGAGAAGTGAAAAATCCAAATGGTATCATTTAATATGTGTGATCTACACATTTTTCTGGGAAATGCAGATTGGGTCAGTTTATCAATTTCTCATCATCGCCTGGTGAAGGTGGACAAGATACAGAAAGGGGACAAGAGAAGTGAACAAAAATGTGGTCTTTCAGAAGCAAATTATTCATATGCACCCATAAGCCTTGGATGTGAACCTTGGATGTGGATCAAAAAAAGTCAAAATGGCAGCCAGCCCTGATCTTTCAACCTGGAGACATGAAGCTTTAATTTCACAGACAAGGCTGTGATCTTGACTTAAATTTTAATTCCTTTTGCAGACACTCTGGGATGTGGTTTCCCTAATTCCATTGCATAGTCATCACTGAATTGCAATTTTTAATAAAATGGAAGAGAAACTAGCAGCTTAAGAAAAAAAAATCATGCACACCAAGGTTTTAAGACTTGTTAACATTAAATCAAGTCGATTATAGCTTTTTCCTAGCTTTCTCTTACTATGTTTAGTACTGCATAACCTCAAGCAGGCTGTTTAAATGCCAAGGGTGGCTGTCAGTTTGTAAATTCCCAGGTTATAAGTTTCTAGAAACATTAGGGACCAACAACTGATGAAATTGGCATACAGATAAACCTTGACTTATGACCGGTTGCTTAGCAAATATTCAAACCTGTGCTCAACCAATGTTGCATCTAGTGATGACCCAGATTTGAAGTTCCAACGGTCATCTCCCCCCATGGTCATGTGACTGAACCTTGGCCTCTCAGCAGCACAGCTGCATTGATGACAGCTGTTTGCATTGTCATGTCACTGTGTTTTATGATGGTTTTGCCAAAAAACAGCACAAACTTCCAACATGCCCCCAGAGAACCATTGGCTTGCTTAATAACCACAACAGCCACTTTATAACCACGGCAAAAAAAATGATCATAAACATGACCAACCCATTTGATGACCATCGTGATTCATGACACTGATGGGCAGGCTCTATTACAGCCATAGGCTGAGGACTACCTATGCCAGTGATGGCAAACCTTTTAGAGACCGAGGGCCCAAACTGCAACCCAAAACCCACTTATGTATTGCTGGGTGCCGGGTGGATGTGGCCCACTCGATGGGTGCAGCTACAGTGGGCTTGGCAGACTGGGTGGGCGTGGCCACCTTGATGTTGCTTATGGAGAGGGACACCTGTGAGAGCCGGGCAGGGTTGGGGGAGATTTGGGGGAGATCCAGGGGGTATCTGGCGGGTGGGATGGTGGGCTCCCCAATGGTGGCTCCAGGCTGGCTGACCTTAGGCCAGTGATGGTGAACTTTTAGAGACCACGTGTGCTGGGGCAATGGCACGTGCCCACAGAGAGGGCTCCGCGTGCCGCCTCTGGCACGCGTGCCATAGGTTCGCCACCACTGACCTATACTGCCTTAGAGATAAAGAGACTGACCACCTTTTTCTATTGAGAGCTACATCCCTTCAAAGTAACCTGTTGAAGCCACTTCTTGGGAAGGGCTGAAGCCCAGTAAATACAACTAACTCCAAAAGCAGGCTTGAAAACTCAATCTCTGAGACTCACATTATGGTCCTTCTATGTTCCTTTGTCCTCTCAGGCAGGGAAGGAAATAGTAGCCTTTATCAAAGATCTGAAAAGATCCCCTTGCAGCTAGTCCTTGAAATTGTGCTCTCTGAAATCTAGCACTGTAGCACACTAGCAGAATCCTCTTGGTTTAAACCAGGGTTCTTCAAACTTGGCCCTTTTATGACTTGTGGACTTCAACTCCCAGAATTCCTCAGCCAGCGTATCTGGCTGAGGAATTCTGGGAGTTGAAGTCCACAAGTCATAAAAGGGCCAAGTTTGAAGAACCCTGGTTTAAACTTTTGGTTGCACAGGTAGGAAAGGACTGATTGAAAATAGCTAAATCCTCTATTCCACAGGTTCAGGATCCCATCAGTCACAGCTCCTAGTAAAACATTAGATTTCAGGTTCAGTTTGCAAAACTTTGCTTACAAACTATACAAAGGATTGGGAACCAGCCACGATAGCTCTCTTTTTGTCCGCTCACATTAATTACACAGTGATGCAGCATGTCCGTTCATCAGAATCCTTTGTAATGACTTGGTCAATAGGGAATGCCAATCTTATGTCCTTAAAGGAAGAACAGACTTTTTCTCCTCTCCTATTCACTTCCAATCTCTAATGACTCGTCAATGGAAAAGATTTAGAGCAAAGGAGAAATTGGAGCATTTCACTGTAACTTTGGCACCTGCTCCTTGTTTCTGGCTTCAGGGCGAAAACAACAAGAAAGGAACTCAGTTCCTGCTGCTTCCCTGGCAGAATCCAGCTAATGCTGTTGACTGTGGAGAAGGCAGATTGTGATGGAATGAGAGGAAACGTGCATCTGTGAAATTCTTCACTTTCTGAGGAATACTCTGTGGTATACATGGAGATCCCAGCTGACTTCCCAGCCAGTTCTTGGCCAGAAGCAAATTTCCACAGTATTTCATAGAAGGACCCAATTCTTGATTCTAATTGTTAAGATCAACCTCTAGAATCCGCCTTCCTAAAATAATAGATATTTCAGGTTATTTGTCATATAGTTTAAGATCAATGCAATGATTTTAGCAAGTTTTAACTCTGAATATAAAACCAAGATCATGGCATCCTGCCCTCTCAATTCCTGGCAAATAGATGGGGAAGAAATGGAGGTAGTGACAGATTTTATCTTCCTGGGCTCCAAGATCACCTCAGATGGGGACTGCAGCCAAGAAATTAGAAGACGCTTGCTCCTAGGGAGCAAAGCTATGGCAAATCTAGACAGCATACTAAAAAGCAGAGACATCACCCTGCCAACAAAAGTACATATAGTCAAGGCCATGGTTTTCCCAGTTGCAATGTATGGCTGTGAAAGCTGGACCATAAGAAAGGCTGAGCGCCAAAGAATTGAGGCCTTTGAACTATGGTGCTGGAGAAGACTCCTGTGAGTCCCCTGGACTGCAAGGCAATCAAATCGGTCAGTCCTAGAGGAGATCAACCCCGACTGCTCTTTAGAAGGCCAGATCCTGAAGTTGAAACTCAGGTACTTTGGCCACCTAATGAGAAGGAAGGACTCACTGGAGAAGAGCCTAATGCTGGGAAAGATTGAGGGCAATAGAAGAAGGGGACGACAGAGAATGAGGTGGCTGGATGGAGTCACTGAAGCAGTAGGTGTGAGCTTAAATGGACTCCAGAAGTTGGTAGAGGACAGGAAGGCCTGGAGGAATGCTGTCCATGGAGTCGCAATGGGTCAGACACGACTTCGCAACTAACAACAACAACAACTCTGAATATATTTTTGACTATAAAAATATTAGGGGATGCGATGACTCAGTGGTTAAAGACACTGACAGTCTAGGTTCGAGACCTCAGTGCTGCGTGACAGGGTGTGCTCCCATCTTTGTCCCAGTTCCTGTCTACCTAGCAATTTGAAAGCATGCAAATGAGAGTAGATAAACAGGTACCACTTTGGTGGGAAGGTAACAGCTTTCTGTGCACCTTGGTGTATAGTCATACTGACCACATGACCACGGAAATGTCTTCAGACAATGCTGGCTCCCTCGACTAAGAAATGGAGATGCGCATCACCCCCTATAGTCAGACATGACTGGACAGGGGAAAGCTTTACTTTACGATCATAAAAATACTACCGTGTTTCCCTGAATATAAGACTGGGTCTTATATTATATTTTGCTCCAAAAGATGCATTAGGGCTTATTTTCCGGTTAGGTCTTATTTAGGGGGAGATACAGTACTAAATGTGTCCATCTGGCTGACAATCTTAACTGGGGCTTATTTTGGGGGTGGGGCTTATATTACGAGTCTCCTGAAAAATCACACTAGGGCTTATTTTTGGGCTGGGTCTTAATCTGGGGGGAAACACGGTAGTCCAGAGTATTTCTTGGGAATAGGCAAAGATGTAAACCAGCAAGATTTAGACGGTATTGTTTTCACAATGAGGTTTTGAGTCTTTTCCAACGAGAATGTCTCATGCGAATCTGAATTCACAATTATGGCTATGCTAAGGCAAGAAACAGAGAGCCAAAATGTGACAAAACGACAAACAAAAGGAGGAAGCATCCAAATTAAACAAATCAACACCCCAGAGATCTGAGAATGTTCCAACCACGTGCCTCATTTCACACATCAAATCAGTCACACAGAACAAGGCAAACGCAAGCTGGCTCTCAGCAGTAGACAATGAATTTGTGACTTTCCTTAATTTATGGATCACAGCATGAGAATTGCTGACCCTGCTTTTTAAATCATTCCTGCACAAAACTTCTGGATGCACTTTCTAATTTTGTTTTTTTTAAATAAATACATAACATTGGCTGGAAATGTTGAGGAGGAATCAAAATGTTGGGCTTTATATCTATAAGGCTGTACTCTGTAACAATGTACTTTATAGCTCAATCACAACCAATTTTTCACTACTGGCCTTAGAGTTATTCTCACCTACCCAAAACCACCAAACGTGCTTTCAAAAAACTACAGATCCTCCCCACGGTTGGGACCCTTTATTATAACCCATCAAGAGGTTCCAGCTATCGCTGTATTCCATGAACTGGATTTAAAAATAGCACAGGTCATCCTCAACTTATGACCGCAATTAAGCTCCAAATTTCTGTTGCCAAGTGAGACAGTGGCTAAGTGAGTTTTACCCCATTTTACGACCTTTCTTGCCACCGTCGTTAAGTAAATCACTGCAGCTGTTAAGTTAGGAACATGGTTGTTAAGTGAATCTGGCTTCCCCCTTGACTTGGCTTGCCAGAAGGTCACAAAAGGGGATCGTGTGACCTCAGGACGCTGCAACCGTCATAAATACGAGTCAGTTGCCAAGTGTCTGAATTTTGATCCCGTGATCACGGGGGATGCTGCAACGGTCGTTAAGTGTGAAAAAGTGATAATAAGTCGCTTTTTCTAACTTCAAACAGGGCTAAATGAAAAGTTGTAAGCCGAGGACTATCTGTAATCATTTTCTCAGACATATTTCACAGCATCATTCTTAAAGACCTAGATATCCTTGATCCAGGAAGTTCAAGATGTCAACTAGAGTGGACAGGATCTTCTAGAATAGGGGTCCCCAATTCCCGGTCTGTGGACTGGTACTGGGCCGCGGCATGCCAGCAACCGGCCCGCACAAACAAGCAAAGCCCCATCCGCGGAATGTAGGCAGCACACAAAACCCCTAACTGTCTCTCCACTGAATCGGTTCCTGGTGCCCAAAAGGTTGGGGACCTCTGTTCTAGAACAGACATGTCAAACACAAGGCCCAGGGGCCGGATGCGGCCCGCGAAGTGGTTTCATGTGGCCTGCGAAGCCATCCTGGAAACAGTGAGGGAATGGCCCCCCGCTGCCTTGGCCCTGGCCCAGGCTGGCCGGGAGCCGATGTACAATTTTGTGGTAGCCATCTATGCTGAAACGCATTCAGTCCTAGCTCCACAAGGCTGTCTGGAAACAGCGAGGAACTAGCCCCTGCCGCGTCAGCCCCACCCCCTGGGTGCATGCTGGGGAGGTGTCACCCTTTGTGAGGAATGAAGAAATGGACCATGCCTTGGTGCTTGCTCCGGTCCCATCCACCCCACAGGCACCCTTGATGTGAATGATGTAGAGCTGGCCCTGCCCACCCATTAGGCCACACCCACTCCATCCATGCTCACCCAGTAGGCTACACACCCCCAGCCCCCCAAGGGCAACCACAATGCTGATGCGGCCCTCAATGAAATTGAGTTTGATACCCCTGTTCTAGAATATACGTCTAGCTACTTGTTTCTTAGACCCATGTCCCTCCTGGTTGTTCAGGAGGTGGCATATTCTTGGATCTATGCAATGGCTTCAACATCTTTGAGGAGGCATTCCTTTTGCCCTAAAGGAGGTGATGGGGCACATTCTCTTCAAGAAGCCATTATTTGGACCTTACAATTGTAGACAACTGTTATCCAGTCTCCAAGAGTATAGTGGTTAAGGCACCAGGCTAGAAACTAGGAGACTGTGAGTTCTAGTCCCACCCTGGGCATGAAAGCCAGTGGGGTGATTTGGGGCCAGTCATCCTCTCTTAGCCCAATTCACCTCACAAGGTTGCTGTTGTGGGGGAAAAGGAAAGAAAAATGGTATTAGATAGATTAGCTGCCTTGAGTTATGTTATCAAAATAACAAGGGTGGGAAATACATAAAACAAATAAATAAACATCCCCCTCTTTTAAAGGAACACTGTTGAGAAGGAGGTTGTCTTACAGCTCTAGAAGATCCTGGAGGAAATGGGGCATAGTATGGAGAACCCATATCAGCCCCACTAAGTAGACTAAACCAGGAAATCAATTCTATCGGAAGACTGTACATTTTTTCACCCTAAAGTTTTTTGCACCTTGGGATGTGACCTCTTTCTCCTCCAGGAGAACATTCTGTCCTGCTTCTCAGTCCAGATGGGAGAAATGAATGAAAGAGAAACTGCAATGAAAAAAACACAAACTAATGGGTAGAATATAAGACATCAGGAAAATAATAAGGGAACAAAAAATAAGGGGAATGATTCCAGATACTACTCTCGCCAGGTGCACAGCCCCAGAAAAACTCCTAAATGTTGGGGTGATGAATTAAGCAAAGAGAGGTCCACTGTCATCCAGTTGACTGAAAAAAAAAATAGAAACCGAAGCTGAGAAAATTCCATTTGTTTCTCCTCAACGGAAAAAAAACAGATGAAGGAAAGAGATGTCTCCGTGGGAGACAGGCACCATCTTGTCAAAGCAGAATCTGAGAAAAACAGCCGCCTACAACAGGCAGACATCATTAGTGTGACTTCCTGAAAGAGGTGCCTGTCAGAAGGCAACCAACCACACCTCCCATTTGTCTACTCTGCAATGCTTAGTGAACAGATGTGTATATTCCCACATTACAGCTTTGGAAGGTTGCTTTAGCTGTGGCGAATAGAATAGAATAGAATAGAATAGAATAGAATAGAATAGAATAGAATAGAATAGAATGGGACCTTAGAGGTCTTCTAGTCCAGCCTCCTGCTCAAGGAGGAGAACCTATATCGTCTCAGACAGGTGAATGTCTAGCCTCTTCTTAAAAATCTCCAGTGATGGAGCACCCACAATTTCTGGGGGTAAGCTGTTCCACTGGTTGATTGTCCTCACTGTCAGGAAGTTTCTCCTTAATTCCAGGTTGCTTCTCTCTTTTATCGGTTTCCAACCTTTGTTTCTCATCCTGCCCTCTGGTGCTTTATTGGGTAAACTGGGGCCAGTCAGCCAAGCTACCCCATAGAATTGTAAGGCCCCCCTCTGCCTTGTGGCAGCCCCTCAGATACTGGAGTACTGCTATCATGTCTCCCCTATTTCTTCTTTTCTTTAGACTAGCCAAACCCAAGTCTTGCAGCCGTTCTTTGTATGTTTTGGTCTCCAGGCCTTTGATCATCTTAGTTGCTCTTCTCTGAACTTTGATTATAAGGATGCTAAGAATTTGATGGAATTCTTAGAATCTTTTTTAATTATCTGGAAAGAGGATAAACCTTTCCTAAATGTTAAGAATCCAAACAAGAACAATGTTTTTAAGATACATCTACCCAATGTATAGGTAATCCTTAATATATAACTGTAATGTAGCCCAGAATTATGGTAATAAATTGAGGTTTACAGATGACCACACCTGACTTTATGGCCTTTTCGGCTGTTGTTAAGCAAAACCATTTTCACCAATGGACATTTTTTGTCAGAAACCAAAAGTAAATGCCAGAAACCAGGATGCTGAAAATTATAGTCATGTGACTGCGGGATGCTGCAAATGGCTGTGAGCCGGTTGCCAAGTACCCCCCATGCGATCACATGACTACAGGGTGGGTATTGTGTGCAGCTGTCAGAATTTTGAAAACAAATAATAAATAGCTCCAGAGAGGTCTGTTGCAACTCTGAATGGTCGCTAAGCAACTCATCATTAAGTGAGGACTATATATAAATGGTCCTTTCATGTCAAGAAGGATCAGGACGAAGGAAATTCCTGTGCTCTATAAACAAGACAATTTAATTTGCTTTCAGGAATTAAAAAAGGGTCACGTCTAAGTACAATCTGAACATTGTAGAAAATACATAACTTGGGAACTGAAGTACTCCCCACAGTCCTGATAGCTGCTTGGCAGATTTTATAGCTATTAAGAAAAATATTCTGTTAAGAAGGTCATGCAGGTGAAGTGAAATGAGACAAGAGACATCTGGTTCAGGTAACCTTTAGCAATGGAAGCTTATTGGGTAAACTGGGGCCAGTCAGCCAAGCTACCCCATAGAATTGTAAGGAATAAAACGTGGGTAGGCTGAGCAGAGAACGATAAGTCCAAAATAACTTAATGGGCTTCTATGACTGATGGTCGACTTAAACCAGCGGTTCTCAACGTTTGTGTGACGGGGGTCGCTGTCACACAAACGTTATGCGCATGCGCGGCGGTGCCCCCATGCGTGGCGCACAGGGTTCAGGTTCAGTTCAGGTTCAGTTCAAAACAATCCATTTATTTATTTATTTATTTAAAAGACTTACATGGCCATCTGTCTTCAAATCCTCCCTCCCCCACCTAATTCTGGGTGGTTCACAACAGCAATAAAACAATAAAAACTAAAGTGTTGTTTTTAAAAAAGCCCAGTGTCTCAACCATCCTCCTTCTGTCCACAGTTGTATTTTAAAGGGCTAAAGCAAGGTCTGGCCAAATCAGCTCAGGTGTTCCAGTAAAACCAGTTTGATTTTGCTAATTGATCTGAACATTTAAAATGGACTGAACTTTCAACTGACTCAAAAGTTGGAATTGACCTGAATTCATACAACTCCACTTTCTATTCTAATAGTGATGATTTGCTTCTGTTCAGAGTACTAACAAAATCAAGTCACTTCATTTCAACATACCAAAACAATTTAAAAATATGCATGTTTTGATGATACTCAAAGGCTGTATATTATTATGAACCTTTGATCCAAAAGATCAAACAGTCTACATACCTTTGTAGAGAATTCCACACCAATAGAAAAGGTAACAATTTGGGGCTTCCGGTTTTGCGCAGAAGCACAGCAGCCGAGGGATTGCGGGGCTCCGCACCCTATGGCTGATTTCTGCCTATGAAGGAACACTAAATGGACCTGAAGTTGCCCAAAGAAGGAGGAAAGTCTCGCTGAGTGCGGAGAGGCGGTGGTCAATCCAATCAGCCTGGGAAAAGTCCTCCAGAAACCAGCAGGAGAAAGCCTAGCTTAACTCCAGAGTCTAGCCCAAACTACAAGCAGCTGAAGCCCAAAATCACTATTTTAAGCTGACTGTAAACAATGTGTTTGGAACTGGATAAGAACACTGATTTTCTCTCTTCTACTTGAAAACCGGTTTCCTGGGGGGAAAAAATCCAAGAAGCAAAAAGTCTCTGAAAGTGAGAAGGAATGGGATCTTTGCCCCACCCTACTACAGATGGAAGCGGCAAATTAAACTTTTCAGGGGGATCAGAAATATACTGAAATGAAATGAATATAAGACTTAATTTGGATAAGTTTGAAATTGGTGGAATCTGTTAGGATTTTCCTTTTAAATCATGAAAATAGAAGAAAAATGAACTGGTGCTGACATCTAGTGATGAATGAAAATATACAACAGTAGTTGCTCTATTACAGGAACTAGCAAGCCCAGGACAAGATAACTTGTGTTTAGTGACCTTCAATGTCTTAATAACAGAGAACAGCTGTGACAAAAAGAAAAAAAGAAAATATTTTGGGCTATCTATAAAGTGAGAACTATAAACTTTAGGAAAAAAATGACCTTTCTGGATTATAAATACTAATTTAACTGTGTTTCTAAAGCTGTCTGCAGAGAAAGGAAAACCCTGATTTGCTATCAGAGATCTGCAGAAAGAATATACCAAGAAAAACCAAATACTTTCCAGGAGGAGATCTATGCTATGTTGCAACTAATTCAAACAACAATGATCTCAAACCACGAGGAAATTAAAAATAACTCTGAAAGTATAAACGAACACATCTTCAATTTAACTCTACAACACAAAAACTCTCAGAAAATAAAAACAGAGAGCGAGCAGATAAAACAGACAACTGAATATGAGCCAGAGGAGAGAGATTTTAAGATGGAACCTAACAACAGAAGGAAGTATGACTTAACCTAGATGGGAAAAAATTTACAGGAAATACTGGACATGGAAAAGATAACTTATACTCTAAGACCACAAAATAAGTCTGAAGACAAGAAAAAAGATTTGACAAAATGGATTCTGCCAAGAGAACTATGAAAACTTCAGAGACAAAAAATTATAAGTGAAATCAAGAAAGAAAGAAAAGTTTTTCAAAGGGGCGAAACCTGCCTATAAAAACATCTTACCTGTTTTGCCTTTTGTACCTGAAACAACATTTATAAGATTATGGGAAGACTTTTTGATTCAGTGAAGCATATTGATCAGGAAAGATGTTTGGCAAAAAAAATAATAATAAGGCTAAAGTGAGAATTAAGAAATTAGATGATGGGATCTATCAGAGGGAATATCTTAGGCTTAGCCAGTAAAAATGTTTTGATAACGAATTTAAATAAGAATTTTATAAACAGGATATATGATGAAGTAATTAAGATCAATTAGAAAAGAAGATTTATACTGATATGGTTATTATTTGCAGAAACATAAGAAAAATGTCTACATTTAATTGTCATTTATTCAAGTAATAAGAATTGTATTAATTTAAGGTTGGCAAAAGAGAATATTATTGGATGAAGAGAAAATCACGCAAAGCCATTATATGAACTATAGAATTATAGAAATTAACTGTTATTGTTTTTTAAATATAAATCCAGACAACATGCTGTTTACCAAATATTAAGGTGACTGTTAAAAATTCAATAAAACATATTTCTTTGTTTAAAAAAGATTAACAATTCACACCCATACAAAGTGCAGCAGAAAAAACTTCACACTTCCAAAAGAAACTTGGGGAAATTGAAGAGGGACAGTGTGGATGAAAAGGGAAACCCCCTACCTTAAATAATTCAAATTCCTTCTTTGACATCAGTAACTATCAAGACATGACAAGCATTTAAATAAAAAAAAGACGTAAAAGCTGAATTAGAATCCAAACCATGGTAACGAAAACTATAAACGTCAGCAATAAAAAAGGAAACATCAAAAGAGCAGAACTCTGCTTCATGTTTCCAGAGAAACAATGCTGGAATTATTAATAATTAAACAAATTTATTTTGTATGCTGTAAGATGTCTTTTTAACAGAAGAGCTACTCAAGCCCTTAGGGCTCAGCCTCTTGACTTTTCTGATGTTCCCCTTGCTTATCATTCTGCTGTTACCTGATTGAATAGAAAGCTATTTAACAAGCTTCTTAGGAAACCTAGAAACATTTTGCACGAAGTTCAGGCGGGATTAAGGCAATGCATCAGTTTCATAAATAAATAAAGAAGTTAAATTAATAAAAGGTGCTTCTGAAAAGTGGGCAAGAGCTTAATGCAGGCATGGAGAATGTGTGGTTCTCATATTAGGTGGGGTTCCCATCAGCTAAAATCAGCCTAGCTCAGTGGTGGCGAACCTATGGCAGGGGTGGCAGAGGCGGCACTCAGAGCCCTCTCTGTGGGCACGCACGCCGTCACCCCAGTCCTAGGCCTTCAGCTGGGTTTTATAAACCTTTTTTCTTTTGGCCTCTGCCGCCATGTGCAAAAAAAAAAAAAGGTTCAATCAGTCAATTTCAACTTCTCACAGGGGAAAAAAAAATCTTGCAAAGTTGGAATTGATTGATTGAACTTTTTAGTCCCACCCAGTCTGCCGTTACCACTGCAGCCACGCCCATCCAATGGGCCACACCCATCCAATGGGCCACACCCACCCGGCACCCAACGATGCATAAGTGGGTTTTGGGTTGCAGTTTGGGCACTCACTCTCTAAAAGGTTCGCCATCACTGGCCTAGCTGGTGGTAATAGCAGTAGATGTGATCCACCTTTTGCAGAACTAGAGGTTCTACAACCTTCTTTTAGAGCTTCCATGTTGGGCTCTCCCTACTTCACTTCCACCAAAGCGTCCATCTGACTTGACCTCATTTGTAGTCGTACGGAATTCAAACTCAAGACCACCAGGCTATCCGAAGACCCAATTTGTTGCCTTTGCCTACATTTCCTAGGCCAGGGGTCTGCAACCTTGACAACTTTAAGACTTGTGGATTTCAGCTCCCAGAATTCCTCAGCCATGGCTGAAGAATTCTGGGAGCTGAAATCCACAAGTCTTAAAAGTTGTCAAGGTTGCAGACTCCTGGCCTAGGCTACCCTTCTGCAGAGCTTCACACACCTAGATTTTCTTATGTTTCTCATAGGCTATTCAATCTCTTTGAGGACAAAGTCCTGCCAACCTGCACCTGATATTCTTTGTTTAAAAGAACTGGAGATACCTGCATGGTGTGTGCATAAGCTGGCTCTGTAGAGACACCTTCAGGAGCTCTGAGAGGTTCCAAGATGTTATTTGGCACAAATCCAGTCAGTCCATTTGCATTCTGGACTTTCCACCATTGCTTTCTGTCATCAAGAATCTGGAAAAACAAACAAAGGTTGTCACAACAAACGGGTCTGACTCCACAGACCCATTTAAATAACAACAGGTTACCTAAATAGTCACCTAAACTAAAAGGGATCCTCATATACTGTAGATGTTTCACTTTCTGAGTGATTATGACCTGCATAAAATAAGAGCAGGGGGTCTTCAAACTTGGCCCTTTTATGACTTGTGGACTTCAACTCTCAGAATTCCTCAGCCAGGCATGCTGGCTGAGGAATTCTGGGAGTTGAAGTCCACAAGTCATAAAAGGGCCAAGTTTGAAGACCCCTGAATAAGAGACACAGGGATGGAGGACACAACTCTAAAGCAAAGGGAAATGATTCTCTAGGAAGGATCCAGTCCTTTGTGGATGTATTGCCTTCCTTCTGCACAAGTAATATACTTTGAGGGACAGAAAGTTAGAAAGACACCTTTGCAGACTATTTGGTGAATGGCCTTCCTGATATCAAATCTACAGATTTCACACATGGCTTGAATTCAGCCAATGTGCTGAGTTATAACATGGATTGCTTAGTTGTAGCTCAAATGCTGTAGTCACTATGATTATCCAACATAATTTATTGCTTAGTGGAGAAGCTCATTCAATGCCTGACAGCAGAGAAATAGGTCTATAGGGGACTTCCTGTGCACCAGGCACTAAGGCTGTTCTTGTAAAAAACCAATAAAACGTTTACAAAAAAAGAGAGAAAGAAATAGGTCTATAGATAATCTTTGACTTACAACCAGTCATTTAGTGACCATCCAAAATCACTTAACAATCCTGTTACTGATTTAACAAGCGTAGTGATTCACTTAGCAACAATAGCAAGAAAGGTCGTAAAGCCTTAACAACAGAAATTTTGGGCTCAATTGTTGTCGTAAGTCGAGGATTACCTGTCTGTCTGTCTCTCTCTCTCTGTGTGTGTATGTGTATGTATCTAAAGAAGCACCATTACCTCCAAAATGTCATCCTTCAGAACTGACAGCTCGCTCTGGTTTCTTCCCACAAAGTCATACTTGGTTTTGGCGTATTTCTTGATTGGGGTTTTATGCGCTTCATAATTTCTACAAAAGCAAATAAGCCAAAATGTTATCCAGCTCTCCTGCAGATTTGCATAGCCAAAAAGAGAAGAGAAGCTAGCTCTGCCTGTCATTGGCTATAATTAGCTCAGGATTTACTACCAGGCAAAAGCTATTAGAGGTCCATCACAATAGCAGACGGGTGCCCCAGCCAACAGCCCTATTCCCCTTGAGGCAGTTGCAAATATCCATCAGCCTGCTTACATCTTTCATGACGTGCTTTCATTTATTTATTCGATTTATGTAGCTGCCCATCTCATGTACATGACTCTAGGCCAGTGTCATAAATATATAAATGCTTCTCTACAGCCTGGAATACAAGAGGAACAGGCCTCAACTTGGTGTGGGCTGATTATATCACTAAACCTGTGGGGAAACTATATTGCATCTAATTCAAGTACTTAAGGAAGCATAAAAAAATATGTCTAAAGGATTTACAAAGGAATGACATTATCTAGAAGCGAAGCATACACTGAGAGCCGTAAAAATTTAGGTGAAGGGAGGTTGTGATTACTTGGTGGTAATTTGGCATTTTTTGCAGAGATGTGTTCTGCAGAGAGCAGGGTGTTAAAATTGGCAAAATGGTGGCTGTGGTGTCGTGAGTGAAAGGCTCCTCTTTTGTGCGTGCACTGTTGCGCAGACATAAAATAGCGGTAAACCAAGGAGTCCTCAGAGCTCTCTGAGCTTGGTGATTTTCTGGCAGACATTTCATTACCCAACTAGGTAATATCATCAGTAATACAAAGAAATGGCATTTGTTCTCTGTTTATATACAGGTGGCTTGCCCGGTCAGTGTTGGTGGTAAGCCTTTAACTATGAAACCAACCTCATCTTTAGCTATCAGTATAGCTGTGTTTATTCAACATAATCAGGCCAAGAAAAGACTTAGCAGTTGGATTCCTCCACAGTACTACATTTGGTTTTAATCATGTGTAGGACTTTTCAAGTTAGGGTAAACCGTGCCTGCTCGGTGAATTTATGATTAATGGAGAATCCAGATTAAGTGCATTTTCACAAACCTAGTTCCTTTCAAGGCCATACATGTGAAATATCCAGAAAGGATATTTTGGTTTAATAGAACTTTGATCCTTACTCAATCCAGGGGTGATTAATCTGTAGCTCACAAGCCAAAATCCAGCTTCTCAACATCACTAGATGTTCCTGTCCAAATAGGTCCAAATTTCTGATTTTTGTTAGTGACACAATTCTTCTTTTTACTATATTTTATTACACATTAAAAAGAAGAATGGAAATGGAAGGCATCTGAGAAGGAAATCAAATTTATTTCCACCCTGCATTTATCCCCCTCAAAAAGTGACTGAAACCCTGCCACTGAAATTCAGTCAATTTCTAAAGGTGAAAATGGGAACAGCTTGCTTTCTGATCCTTTCCTGTTCTCATTTTCATCCTAAAGTCCCTTCATGGTCCCCAAATACTCTAGAAATGATCCATCTTAATGACATCACAAGGTTTTGACTAATGCCATCTCTATCCCCTCAGGGGATAAAATAGTGAGCAGGGGACAAAATTGTGGCTCCTTATCCACAATTGTCTTCTTTTATGTGCATCTTTGTATGTGTGTGATACAGTGACAGTTCCTCCTTCCCCAAATCTTGAAAGGCTGGACAACAGGGCAAGGCTATCACAACACTCTATGGAATATAACTCTTAATATCTAGATCACATGGTATCAAGATAGCTTGTAAATGGTATCATATTTTTTTGCAATATAGTTTCCCACAGATTCGTTCAATACCCACGCACACATGATGAGATGTATATTATATAGTAACAAAGGACAGATTTTCACCAAGGAGAAAACAAACTCATTCTGAAATTAGGCCGATGACCCATTAGCTCACCGTTGTCCTATCTCTTTCCACCCCGAGATAAGCTTTTCTCAGCCAAGGATTGGATCAAAGATCTCCCGCGTGCAAAGCACATGTTCTACCGAGAGTTACATCCTTTGATCCAGATCACAGAAGCTGAGGCCAATGCACAGAGGATTCTTTTACCATAATGGATTTATGACATCAGGGAAGGAGATTAGTTAGAAATTAAAAAATAGCCTGGGGCTTCTTAGATACACATGGCCTCATAAAGCTTTAGATGTGGCCAAGAAAGGTCTTTAAAGAGTTGTCGCCAATTTATATTTTGCAATATGATAAAGAGAAAAAGATGATAAATGCATAGGAAGCAATCCATTAACTGCAATTAGTTCCAATTTTATTAGGACCTTGGCTTGGGGAAAAAAATCATATTAATCTATCTACTGGAGGCATTCTATTTTTATTTTTCCAGTTTAGCACACTCCATTTTGATTCATAGTCTTAGCTATAAATGACTTTAGATTTGAAGTTTTATTGACTGGGGATATTAAAAAGTTGAAAAATGATAAGCTGTGCCTTTGCAACTAGATTGCAAAATCACCATGAAGGAAAGCTGCTATATGATTAGAAACAGAATACAATAAAATAAGCAATTCCTTTACAAAGACACTTGTAGACTCTTGTTTTCTGTTTTGTATTTAAAATATTTTAAACCAATTACATTCCCATTTTAGGTACTTGAATAACTATCTAATATTAGCTATGGAGAACTGTCACAATTTAAAAGAGAAGAGAAAAAGGACACCACAGAATTACCACTGATCAACCCTTGATTATCCAAAATGTATGATGATTCAGCTTCAAAACAGTGGCTCATATACTCCAATGAAGCTGCATCATTGTTTTTCCAACCTTTGGGGCAATTTACATACTCTGCGTTCTTGATACCAAGCCATTTAAATAAATCAGGTTGAAATCACTGAGATTTAAAAAGATGTAGCTGAGGATACACAAATATTGAAAGGAAAGAACACATTTTGATGAGAGAAGAAGGACATGGACTATGGGCCCAAGGACTTAACCAATCGGAAATCCTGGAACATTTTATATGTTCATTGTTGTGCTCTTTAAAAAAAAAATCATTATTTTACATGTTGCTCTTGGAACTCAAGTGATGTGATCACTGGATAACTTTGCATTACTCACAACTCATTTGCCAAAGGAGAAGCTGACCGTGCCAGTTTACAGGCCATCTAAACCCAAGGTATATCATATTTTCCAAAATTTCCAGGTGGCAGGGTAATCTCAATACATTTGATGGGTATAGAATTGCAGGAGGTTTCTTGATTATCTAGATAGAACTCAGTGGAAAAAGATGGCTGCATAAAATAAAAAATCCCAATGTAATCTATTCATGCACCATCAGACACCCAGAAATTTGTTGGGTTCTAGATGATATCTGAGCTCAGTTGTTTTCCTGAAGATGTTTATCATTTACCATTATCAAATTAGGTGACACCATTAGTGAAGGAGAATGGAGTTTGCTGGTTGCTTATATATAGTAATTTATTCTACCAATCTTGATGGTTCCTTGATTAGGCTTCTGCTTCTTCTTTGGTTGTTTATCTGATGCTGTTTCCCATTTATTGTTGCAAATATCTTGCAGATGGGTATGTTGATGGCTTTATACGTCTACAGGAAAACAGTCAAGCTCTAGAATGCAAGGAACCCAATAATTCAACACTGAGCTATATAAATTCTTATTATTAGACTTAGAAAGGTACTTGTCTGTTTTAATAAGGCAGAGAAGAATCTTCCTGTTGGTGGTTATAAGACCTGGAAATCTATGGATCTTAATCCTGTCTCCATTTGGTTCCACAGCATGGAAGCTGATTTTGTATGGAGAGCTGCAGGGGGCATCTCTCTTTTGTGTCTCCTTTGGCAAAAGTGAACAGTAAACCCACAAAGAAAAGGGCCACTTCATGTTGACCTTGGCCAGGTACAAGGGAACTGCTTGTTTGCAAGTGGGAAAAGATTCCAAGCTCCAATTACAATCCATTTCTGTTATCTCTCTTTATTTATAACAGCGTGTTTAAACAGAACCTGTCAGCAGCACTTAGAGAAAGCAGAGTAAAAAAAGGCGGGAAAAGAAGTTTTAGTTTCAGCACAGAGAATAAAGAGAATGCCACCTCCATCCTAGAAGCCACCAGCTGGGACAGTTCTCCATAACTGTACACATGACATCCACGTAAAGTTACCTATCTACATGTCGGCTAACACTTTGCTTAAAAGCAGCCACAGCTGAACCCTGGTCCGGCAGAGGCCCTCTTTTGTAAGCTGTGTTACTGAATGCATACCCTTCAGATGGAGGATAATCTGAGATGCTGGAATGCTGAAAGAAAGAAAAACAAACGAGATCAGTTGTTGATCATATAAAGCAGTGTTTCTCAACCTTGACAATTTTAAGGCATGTGGACTTCAACTCCCAGAATTCCACAGCCAGCAATGCTGGCTGTGGAATTCTGGGAGTTGAAGTCCACATGCCTTAAAATTGTCAAGGTTGAGAAACACTGATATAAAGTCTGCCAGAGATCTTTCATTGCAAATTATGAGCAGCCATTCTCTATACGTCTTTAGCAGAACCACCACGACATGGTTGGAACCTGAAAAGCTGGCTCCATAGTCATCTTTCAATGTGGAATGGCATGGAAATGTAACAAAGAAAAGCTGCCAGGCAGATGCTCTGACTGGCACATGGAATGATACACCCAGCTCCTTGCATCCCAAGACATCTGAGCTGGAAATTGATGAATTATAAACTCATAAAAGCTTATAAACAAGTGGGGAACACCACATTAAACCATCTGCTCCTGAACACAAGACCTAAAGAAGAAAGGGGCGGGGGAGCTATGGATCAAAATAATCTTACATTTTTGACATACATCATCTATAACATGTGGGTCTTTTTAAAAAAACAAACAAACAAACTATATTCTGTTTCCAAACGTATCCAGTTGAATGACCCCACATACATTCTCACATCCTTCACAATGGCAAGGGAGTTTGACTCTTATTATCTCCGTTGGCAAACCCATTTATTTGTTTAACATGTTACACCACTGATTGCCAGGTTCTTTCTGCATTAAAATGTTTAAAATGAACAACTGAAAAGAAAATTAAAATCTGGGGTAACTAAAACTAACAGTCATTCAAATCTTTGTTTTACACCATATGTTTGCATGCCTTTTTACAAAAGAAATCAAGATAGTTCGGTTGGGAGAAAGAGAGTTAAGATGGCTCTTCCTAGCAATTCTAAGAATATCTCTTTAATGAGGCGAATAGTTGCTTTAGTTAGGCAAGATTTCTGTCCATAGGTAAGGAACAATAAAGAAAACTGCTTGGAAATAACTTTATTGTCTTTCTTGGTTCCTGGGGCCTGACAAGCAATTATGTGTCGTAATGCATTACAGTAATTGGAATGCCACTATGATACCTATCTACAATACCTTAACATTCAGCATGATTGTGGGAAAATACACACCTGCTTTAAGGGCCTGCTGAGTGCCCCCATGTCCACAGAGGGGCCTTTTAAAGACTGAATCTGGAGGACTGGGCAACCCAAATAACAACCAGGACTTTGTTTTTCATCCAGAAACAAAATGGCAGCCAGTTCAACCCCAATGCCTCTTTTGAGTTCTTCAAGAGGCCAAATTTTGAACCTCAACTGAATGAAGGTATTGGACTACTCAAAGAAATCTCCATCTATAGCAGGGGTTCTCAACCTTGGCAACTTTAAGATTTGTGGACTTCAACTCCCAGAATTCCTCAGCCAGTCTTAAAGTTGCTAAGGTTGAGAATCCCTGATCTACAGGGTATCCCAGTTGTGAAACAGAGATTAGCAGAGCATAAAAGGATTAAGGAACGACAGTCAGACGGTGTGTGGTTTTGCATGAGCAGTTGTATAAAAAGAGAGGATAATCTTCAGTGAAAGTTGTTAAATATTAATTAATGCAGTGACACATGGGCCAGCATGACAATTACTGTAATTACTAAAAGAATGGTGATTGGAAAAATGAGGTCACTGCATTCATCATTTATTGCCAAGAGCCAATTTCTTGCCAAAAGTGGATTATGTGTTACTTTCTCCCTAAGGTTGTTATCTGCAAACATATTACTTGTGGAATATTTTACAAGGTTAGGCACATGGTATAGTCTTAGCCCAAGTTTGATAGCTGGTCTTCCAACTAGCATCAAAATAGTTAGATCTTTAGTGATTCTTCAGAAAGTCTGGAAACCTTGAATACTGTGGTTCTGGAAGGCTACCCCCAGTATTTTCATATGGGCCCAGATCTCCCAGAAGTGAAGGCAACAATTGTGAAAAGGAAAGAGGGGTTGCCAATTGGGGTGTTAAAAACAGAATGAGCAACTCCTAAAAGCAATTGTCTTTCATTCAGTTTCATATAGGAACTGAGAAATAAGTCCTTGTGTTTGTACATGAGAATACTAGAACCTCCAGTCCATCTAGCTCTGAATAAAGTTTGCAATCTACTACAGTACAGAAAAATAAATCTGCTATTCTTTCCCAAGAAAGAATAAACAAGAAAGGAGGAGGAGGAGGAGGAGGAGGAGGAGGAGGAGGAGGAGGAGAAGAAGAAGAAGAAGAAGAAGAAGAAGAAGAAGAAGAAGAAGAAGAAGAAGAAGAAGAAGAAGAAGAAGAAGAAGAAGAAGAAGAAGAAGAAGAGGAGGAGGAAGAGGAAGAATTTCTTTACTCTAGCAAAGTATTGTTTTGTTTTGAACCTGGGGTCTCTTTGAATATTTTAGCATTGAGCTGTGGTCTCCTTTAGAAGGGGATATAGTTGCAAAATTATCTGATTCCATTGGATCTATCTGTCACACAGGTTATTATATCTCAGTTACATAAACTAATTAGCCAGCCTTGTAAATGGAGAAATGGACACCACTCCAGAGACCCCAAACCACAAAATGACCTTAAATCTCTGCAACAGGACTTCTCAAACCCAGTTTATATTTCGATATGGCAAGGCTCAAATAAGACCTGCTCAAAAAAACAGGAAAAACACACAGTCGAGCTCAGCAGAGATTAAGCTGGAACTAATTTTCAAGAACCATAATTTCCTAGATTTGAAATTGACACTTAGTTCTGTGCATTATGCAGTGTAACCATGGCAGCAATGTGCATGCTGCTAATTCATTCAAGGATGCTTTTTTTCTGAAATAAAAAGGGAAGAGAATCTGTTTTCTTGGTAAGAACAAGACATTTTGTAGGCAATACTCTGAGTTAGAACACATTGATATTTTTCCGCCATTCGATCATGGTACACACGAGATGTCAATAAAAAAATAAAAAAGGAAAGCTAGAAAGCTTTTGCACTGGTAAAGATGGGTTACAATCATCATATACTATTAGTGTGGTATGATTAAGAGAATTTATGCTTATTTCTTTCTCCCATCCAAGAATCGAATTGAATAGAATAGAATAGCATAGAATGAGGGAATAAGGGAATAGAATAGAATGAGGGAATATAATATAATATAATATAATATAATGTAATGTAATGTAATGTAATGTAGAGTAGAGTAGAGTAGAGTAGAATAGAATAGAATAAGAGTAGAGTAGAGTAGAGTAGAATAGAATAGAATTAAAACAGAAACAGAATTGAATTGAATTAAAACAGAAACAAAAACAATATAGAACACAATAGCTTTATTTGGCCCAGTGTGTTTAGACACACAAGGAATTTGTCTTCGGTGCAGCAACTCTCATTGTATATGTGAAACATAGTTCCCCAATTCTCAGATAATCTAGAATGTGGATGGGAAGTATGGTTGTTTCAGTAGAAGAGACAACCACACCTTAAGGGAGCAGGTGGAAGAAATCTCATTCAAATGTTGGAAAA
Organism: Crotalus tigris; assembly: GCF_016545835.1. Taxonomy (NCBI): domain Eukaryota; kingdom Metazoa; phylum Chordata; class Lepidosauria; order Squamata; family Viperidae; genus Crotalus; species Crotalus tigris. The sequence continues at coordinate 285,039 of NW_024096818.1, read as the reverse complement.
TCTGTGTGTATTTGAATTAGGAGCTCTAGAACTGCAACTGTCCAGGTCTCTTTCCTATCAAAACAAATAGCAGACGTTCATCATCTTGACGTCACTAAAAAAAAAATTCTAATACTTTTTTGAAAGTATTGTGAAACCTAGCAAAGCTCTGGAACTTTTGGGGTTGTGTGTGTGTGTGTGATAGTTAGAAGATTTGAGCTTGTGTTATCTAAGACTCTGAAAATATATTCTACAGTTTGATAGCTCTGTATTAAACTGCATCAAGCCACTAACAACAACAACAACAACAACAATAATAAAGTTGGAAGGGACCTTGGAGGTCATCTAGTCCAACCCCCTGCTCAGGCAGGAAATCCTATACCATTTCAGACAAATGGCTGTCCAGTCTCTTCTTTAAAACTTCCATTGTTGGAGCATTCATCGCTTCAGGAGGCAGGTTGTTCCACTGGTTAATTGTTCTAACTGTCAGGAAGTTTCTCCTTAGTTCTAGGTTGCTTCTCTCCTTGATTAGTTTCCATCCGTTGCTTCTTGTCCTACCTTCAGGTACTTTGGAGAATAGCTTGACTGCCTCTTCTTTGTGGCAGCCCCTGAGATATTAGAACACTGCTATCATGTCCCCCCCTCACCCTTCTCTTCATTAAACTAGACATATCCAATTCCAGCAGCCGTTCCTTATATGTTTTAGCCTCCAGTCCCCTAATCATCTTTGTTGCTCTTCTCTGTACTCTTTCTAGAGTCTCAACATCTTTTTTACATCGTGGTGACCAAAACTGGATGCAGTATTCCAAATGTGGCCTTACCAAGGCATTGTAAAGTGGTATTAATACTTCACGTGATCTTGATTGTATCCCTCTGTTAATGCAGCCTAGCACTGTGCATCTACTGTAAGCAGTATTATTACTCAGCACCTACCCCCAATGACGCAAATTCAGAACAACGTTCTTCCTGCCCATCAAAATGAATGAATAACTTGCTGCAGCTGTTCTTAGAAATGAATAGAATATTAAGGATTTCTTCCTCACCAATAGAAATTGGATAACCATTATCTATCTAAATGTAATTGCCTTTGAATTGGCGTCACAATCAGGCAGCTTGAACAAACACGGCTGTTTTAAAATTCAGAATAATTTACCTATTTATATAGTAAGCATTTTCAAATAAATAATACTGTACTTATATTATTCCTGCCTCTCATTTCAAACCTTGCCAAGCTTATTTTTTATTTACTAATTTATTTGTAAATAAATTTATTTATTTTATCCTGCCTTTATTATTTTAATAAATAATTAAAGATGAAGAAAATACAGAATACTCCTTCTTCCTCCTATTTTCCCCTTGTATTTTCCCCACAAACACAACAACAACCCTGTGAGGTAAGTTGGCTAAGACAGGGCATGAATTCACAGTCTTCTGCTTTCTATCCTGGTGCCTTAACTACTAGACCAAACCTATGGGGGAAAGAGATCTTAAAAGCTTGCAGAATAACAGAATTGGAAGGTCTTCTAGCCCAACTCACCCATGTAGGGGACCCTATACCAGGGGTCTTCAAGCTTGGCCCTTTTATGACTTGTGGACTTTAACTCCCGGAATTCCTCAGCCAGCATGCCTGGCTGAGGAATTCTGGGAGTTGAAATCCACAAGTCATAAAAGGGCCAAGTTTGAAGATCCCTGCCCTATACCATTTCAGACAAATGGCTGTCCATTCTCTTCCTAAAAACCTCCAGTGTTGGAGCACCCACAACCTTTGAAGGCAAGCCGTTCCACTGATTGTTTTATTATGAGATTTCTCCTTAGTTCTAGATTAGATCTCTCTTTCATAGGTTTTCACCCGTTACTTCTTGTCTTGCCCTCAGGTGCTTTGGAGAATAGGTTGACTTCCTTTTCTCTCTGAGAGCCTCTCAAATATTGGAAGACTGCTATCATGTCCTTCTCATCATCAGAGACTTCATCAACATCATCAGCAAAAATCTGACCATAACCAAGTGTTTTAGATAAGCAGAATATGGAGCCCATTAGCCCCATCCTGATTATAGCTTGGAATAAAAATGCTTTATTTTTTAAATGCATAAAAAAGCAAAATTGCCTTCTAGTCCAGTTCAAACCCTGGCAACCCATATGGATGCATCCATGAAGTTTTCTTGGTTTATGTTTGTCTTATTGGGAATATTTTTTTCAACTTCCCAATCTTGTTTACAGTCCTGCATCAGCTCCATCCCACCCGTTCTATCCCCGTACCACTCAAGGCTGCATGACTTCTCAACCAAGCTCACTTAACTGACCTTAAGACACAAATAAATAAGTCTGAGATTAAACAAACAAACAAAAACACACTGTTTTCTCCCCCAGAGGGAGAAGAAATGACTAAGGGAGGGAGATGATAACAGGTTGCTCTGCCTTGTCAGGTTGAATTTAATTTCCTTTTCTAACCCTGTCAAAAATAACTGCCCTGTTCGCTCTGAAGGAGGTAAGCACATTTACTTTGGATTTTAATCATAAACTAGGCTTCTCAGCTCAGTGCCTCCAGACACACCATGCTTGTTAGGTCGCAAATTCTCAATGTGCTCAAAAACTGTAATCCATCTAAAAGGTGTCAGGCTGCAGAAAGCTCCCACAAAACATCACACAACGGTCTCAAGAGATTCACAAGACAAGCCACGCATTGGCATATTGTCACTCGTCAGGTAGCAGGTGCTATGGCACAATACCATGTGCTGGAGTGAGATTCTGAAGACTGAGAAGGGCTTTTTTAATGACTCAAACCTCAAGATAGTTGAGCATTCTTGCCAGAAATCTTGTGAAGACTTGCAAGGTTTGGTGGCCTTCTGATTTATATAATTTTGGGATTCCATAAATGCCATCCAAGGGGTTATTGTAAGTGCCACACTGTTGCTAAATTGCCTGTTCCTGACATAAGCCCATCCTGCAGATGAGAACAAAACATATTGCTTTCCATACCTCTGTGGACAATCTTTTCATCTCTTGCTTCCTCTGCTGTTCCGCCACGTTGGCCACAGACTCGGCTAACTGGTTGAGTTCTTGCTCATTTGGGGCTCCCATGAAGCTCAGCAAAGGAGGCTCCCAGCCATTCCTGAATCGTGGCATGTAGGGTGGGATGAAGTGGTCCTTGGGCCACTCAGCTCTGCGATTAAGACAAAAATAACACCATAATTTAAAACCTTTACACTAGCGGGGATAAAGTGACAGATTACAAAACAGCAAACCACACATACATTACATTATACAAAGCATTGTTCTTTTTTCATGATGACAACCTTCCCTTACCGGATGCTCTCTAAATGTGTTGGACTACAGTCCCTGTCACTTCCAGCCATTAGTGGTCATGCTGGTTGGGTGTGGAGAGAGCATTAACCCAAAAGATCAGGAGAACATCAAGCTGGAGATAGCAACTCTACTCATCCTATTTCCTACAGAGGACTCGGACCAAGAGATAAGGGGATTCTGAATTCAAGCTCTCTCACATACACAAAGGACTGGAGACATGAATTCCAGCCTATCTGAAGCTCCAAATAGTATTTTGGAAGCAAGCAAGAGAACACTAAGGAGACTGGCTCCAATTTCTTATTACAAATGTACAGGTAGTCTTCGACTTACAATCTTTCATTTAGTGACCATCTGACATTACAACGGCACTGAAAAAAATGACTTATGGCTGTTTTTGACACTTAGGACCATTGCAGCAGCCCCATGGTCATGTGATCAAAATTCAGCCATTTGGTAACTAATTCATATTTATAGTGGTAGCTGTGTGATCATCTTTTGTGATCTTCTGACAAGCAAAGTCAATGGAGAAGCCAGATTTGCTTACACACACACACACACACACACACACACACACACACACACACGTGATATGGAAAGAATTTAGCAAGGACACCTCTGTGACTGAAGTCTTCCAATATTACAAACTCTATGCACCTCTGCTGTACTATATCATTAGATATTTTGGAATGGAATGGAGCTTGAATGCATTGGAGCAAAAAATACAGGATGAGTCGAGAATGTATGCTGATATTCATTCTCAATTTATGGGAAAAGAAAATGTGTACAGCCAAAAGAAAATGTCTTTGCTTTTAGAATGGTCCCCTTAAAATGAACTTTCAATCTGAAGGTCTCAAAACAATTCAGATTCTCCCCTCAATAATCCACAGCTGTGTGCATATCCTTCAGCAAGGCCTTCCCTAACAGACAGGTTGGGACTGCAACTCTCCAAATTCCAAGTGCCACACTAGCCTGGAATTCTGGAACATTCCAGATCAATGTATCTGGAGGGTAGAGGTTGGGGCAGTTTACCTATCCTCCCCCAATGAGGATTTCTGCAGGATCTCTCTGTATTATGGACAGTATTCTGGCCAGTATTCCATGCCTTTTCCTCTCAGGGGATGTAACTTGGCAAGCACATGGACAATATAACAGTGGATTTTTTTTTTTTTTAAAAAAAGAAGCATTATAGCAGTTCGTTTAGTGCAGGGGAAGGCAACCTTGGCTCTTTTATGACTCCCAGAATTCCTGAGCCAGCCATGCTGAGGGGAAAGGGAAAGGTTTCCAAGCTGAGCCATGCTGACTGAGGAATTCTGGGAGTTGAGGTCCACGAGTCTTAAATTAGCCAATAGAATAAAAGGGAGTAGCACAGCTAAGGAAAAGGGAGAAAAAATGGCGGATTGCGTTGTTTGGCGACCCTCGTGAAATGGTCGTTTGACCCCAAATGGGGTCCCGACCCACAGGTTGAGAACCACTGTTTTAGATATCCTCTTATTTTTTTTCCTCTACAGAAAACTTCATACGTTTTCGCCCGTGTTTCTTGTAATCATCAGTGTCAAGAATGGATCTATTTACAACACCCTCAATCATTTCAAAATTTATTAAGGGCTATAATTATGCATGGATAATTATCTCTGAATGGGCGTGTTTTAATGCAGGCTGACAATCATGTAATTAGGATCACTGATTTGTGTCACTTTTCAGCCAACCGGATTCACTCTTCATTATAGAAGCTTTCATCATCAAAGCTGCTCAAAATGGCTATTGACTTGTAGGATCAATTAACCAATAATGGCAAAGTATAAGCAGCCCTTTCCTACTGAGAGGCCTTGCCAAGAGTCTTCTGAATTCTTGCATCAAGGAAAAAAAAACAAGGAAACTGAAACATGAATAACTGAATACAAAATCCAAGAATATAAAAATTTTCTTGAGCTTATACAGGAAGTGCACATTGGTGGAAATAAACCAACATGGAAGGTACGCCCATGAAGTTTAACACAGTTCAAATATAAAACACTCAACTCAAATGTTACCTGGCTTTGGTCCATGCGTTGCCTAGGGATACCCAGAGTTGTCCTTCCTCACTTGTGACAATGCAGCGTAAGAACTCAATGGTGTCTTTTGTCAAAAGAGGGCTGAGCACTGTGCTGGCAAGCTCGGGGCCTCCTGTTGTTTGAACCACCTATGAGAACCAATAAATGCACACTGAGATAACATGGTCGCTTGCAGAATAGAGCTGGTAGTGGTATGCAGTGAGAATCAATGCTGTGTTATTTAGCATAGGCCAGGGGTAGGCAACCTTGGCTCTTTTATGACTCATGGACTTCAACTCCCAGAATTCCTGAGCCAGCCATGCTGAGGGGAAAGGGAGAGTTTCCAAGCTGAGCCATACTGGCTCAGGAATTCTGGGAGTTGAAGTCCATGAGTCATAAAAGAGCCAAGGTTGCTTACCCTGGCATAGGCAATGGGGTAGGATTAATACCATTTCTGGTTCCTTTTAAAATCTATGTGCATCTATACAGATTATATAGCCGTGGTGGCGCAGTGGTTAGAATGTAGTACTGCAGGCTGACTCTGCATTCCACTGCCAGCAGTTCGATCCTGACCGGCTCAAGGTTGACTCAGCCTTCCATCCTTCTGAGTTCAGTAAAATGAGGACTCAAATTGTTGGGGGCAATTTATAGCCCTTAGAGAGGGCTGTAAAAGCACTATGAAGCGGTATATAAGTCTAAGAGCTATGGTTAAGTGCTACTAAAATTATAATTTTTGTACATTTTTCCATGTATACAGGTAATCCTCAATTTACGATCGGTTGTTTAATGACCATTTGAAATTATGACAAACTCCAAAAAATGTTACTTACATACAACCTGTCCTCGAAGTTACAACTTCCGTACCACCCACTATAGTCACATGATCACATTTTACACTTTTTTTCCGGTAAAAATCACCTATTGGATAAGCTGGATTCAGACTTACAGTCACGTGATTTGCTTAATGACCAAAATGACTTGCTTAACAACCATTGTAAAATGGTCATAAAGTTGACTCCGATCACTTGATGACTTGACTTATCACAATGACCTATGACTGAAATTCCAAGCTTATGGAATATTCTGATTGATGACCAAAATTCCAAAACTCAAGGACTATTTGTGCTCTGTAGATTAAACATGCATTTTGAGCTTTGGAATCTAGTGTAACTCCTTCTTGATTGACTACTGTGGGACAAATAAAATAATTGGAATGGATAAAATTGATTAAAATAACAGCAAGGTTTTTAGAGCAGATGGTGCTTTTTATTTCAATATGAAATGGAGTAAGCTAGCTTTAAGGAAGCTAATAAAAAGGAAGTATTTTTTTCTATGATACACACCCTCTACTTTCAACACTGTGAATTCATCATGGATTAAGTTTTGATGCACTCAGAAAAATAAACTGAGCCCCTAGATATTAAATAATATTTCAGACTTACCATATTTAGAGGAGTAAACAGAAAATGAATCAGTTCAGGTGCACTGGGATTCTGGATGTGTGACTTTAATTTAGCCTGTAAAAGGTAAAATAGAGAGTATGGAGTATGAGAATACAGTTCAGCAATTCAAAATGGCATTGAAATATCTCAAACACAGTTCATGCCATAACCCAGTTATTAATAAAAGATAATTGCATTTATATAATGATGCCAGCTAAAATCCCAAAAGTTTAAACAACATTTTAAACAAATTTTGTTATAAATAAATAAATGAGAGATAATAGATAGATAGATAGATATGACTAATCCTCTAATCAATCTAATCTACTCAATCTAATCAAACAATTTCTTAAACTAAATAAGGATGCATTTAAGCCATAGTTTTCTGAACAAACCAAAGCCAATCTTTTAAATGAGCAATGAATGCAGTCATGTCCTGTTCATTGCTGATGTTTTTTTTCCCTCCCTTTATTCTACATTATCCCCCCCAAAAAAAAATGAGTGGGTAAAAAGAACTAGATGTAAGCCACAAATAAATAAGAATTCTTGACTTATATATGAAGAAATGAATGGCTTGTGCAAAGAAACATTCAGAAACTAACAAAGGCCATTTGGGGGTCATATCATCGTGATGCAATAAGTATGTTTTAGGGTCAATTTCTTAATAAACATTATTTAAAGATTTATTTATTAAATTCAAGATTTTATTATAAAAATGTTAAAGATTTTTCAAGAGTTAGTCCTGGTGTCTCCCTTAGCGTTCCAGGTTTTTTGGTATCCATCCTGCAAATTCTAAATTAGGCATTGACACATAGATTAGAAGCAGCAGATGTCTAAGATGATGCAATCATTGTGACATTACTAAAATAGTCTCCTTTCTAACTATTTCTATGCTCTAGAACAGGGGTCTTCAAGCTTGGCCCTTTTATGGCTTGTGGACTTCAACTCCCAGAATTCCTCAGCCAGCATGCCTGGCTGAGGAATTCTGGGAGTTGAAGTCCACAAGTCATAAAAGGGCCAAGCTTGAAGACCCCAGCTCTAGAATCAATAACATAGTTATTCAATCAATAATCATAGTTTACATGCTATGATCCGTGTGTCAACCCGCCCACCCCCAAATGGAGTTATTGGAAGCTTGCAGAAAAAGGAAGAAGAGAGCGAAAGTAGGAATATATAAACACATTCCTGATATACTGTCTGAAGATTGTCCTTAGCATCCTAGAAAGATTCTTGTGTTTGTAACTTGAAAAAAATCCAGCAAAATCATTACAGTCCTGGAAGTTGCCATACTTTAGCTGAGTGTGATGGGAAAAAAAAACTTTTAACATATCTCTAAAGAAAGTGAGCTATAATGCCACTATTTGATCACTCTCTTAGTTCATTTCCCTTTTGTTCTAAAACAAACAATTCAGAACAGTTTGTACAACTGCCAAGTGTATTTAGTTAAGGAAATCTAAGTTGCAATTTACAGGAAAGCTGGTGAAATTCACAGTAGCAGATTGTAACAACAGATTTTAAAAAACAGACCATTGATGCCAAGCTTCAACAAAAACCTGGAATTGCTTGGAGTAGCCAGCTCAGACTCACTTACCAAAAGGTTGAAACCATGCTTAAATTTTTGCAAACAGTCCACAAATTCATCTGCAGATGGAGGTTTTGCACGGAGAGTTAAGACCCCCTCTGGTGAAAAATAGAACAGTGAAACCAAAATCACTTAGACGAGTACCTATAGAAATATTTTCATCACTGGCAAAGGAGGAGGATCAGATTCTACACTGACTCGGATGTATAAATGGGCTGTATAGCTTCAAGGATCATTTTGAATGTCCTCAATAAATTATAGAAGCATGGGTCCTAGCTCAGTTCTTTGGCTAATGGATAAAAGTGTTATCAGCAAGAAACTTTTAAAAGTTGGTGGCCTTTTCTTCATGTAAATTTATTCTCCTGCAATTCACTCTGTAGAATGCTAATAACCAATCTGCCCCCAAAGTGTTATGCTCTAGGTCAGGGGTTCTCAACCTTGGCAACTTTAAGACTTGTGGACTTCAACTCCCAGAATTCCTCAGCCAGCTTTGCTGGCTGAGGAATTCTGGGAGTTGAAGTCCACAAGTCTTAAAGTTGCCAAGGTTGAGAACCCCTGCTCTAGGTGCATTGAAACTACATCTCCCAATTCCCATGATTGTCATATTCCCCAGTCTCAACACATATCCACTCTTGAAGACATAAGGAGAGAGGGAGAGAGGGGGGGAGGGAGAGAGGGAGAGAGAGAAGATCAGCCCAAGTCAATCCAACAAAGGATGAGGGTCTTTTCATTGAAGATTATGGACGTTATCCATTACAGTGTTTCTCAGCCTTGGCAATTTTAACATGTACTTCAGTTCCCAGAACGCTCCATGTACTTCAGCTCCCAGAATTCCTCAATCAGCATGCTGGGCTGGAGATTCTGGGAGTTGAAGTCTACATAGCTTAAAGTTACTGGGGGTTGAGAAACACTGATCTACCACACGGGACTAGTGTGGGATGATAGATAAGTAATTTTCCACTTTGGTCTGTGGCTAAAAGTGAATGATTGGCAATTAGCACCTTTGCATCAATCTCCTCCATCCTGTACTTTTGCAATAGTAATAACAATAGCATTTAGACTTATATACTGCCTCATAGTGCTTTACAGCCCTCTCTAAGTGGTTTACAGAGTCAGCCTCTTGCCCCCAGCAATCTGGGTCCTCATTTTACTGACCTCAGAAGGATGGAAGTTTGCGTCAACCTTGAGCCCTGTTAGGATCGAACTCCAGGCTGTAGGCAGAGTTTACCTGCAATATCGCATTCTAGCCACTACACCACCAGGGTTCCCACACCAGTGGTTCCTTAACCACAATACCACACTGGTTGTCTCACACACACACATGGGGGAAAATGCCTAATACATCAAGATGCAAATTATTTTGTTCTGAAATTTTTTGCAAATCCCACTTCAAAAGCAGGAAACACAAGCATGTGATGGGCTGTTTCAAACATTTTTGAAAATGTAGAGTTTGAAAGAGATAATAATGTCTGTTCCCGGCTCAAAAAGAATACTTCCAAAACACTTGAAAGAGCCCATTTTGCACTTGAAATGGAACATTTCACAAGATTTCATACTCCAAACTAACACACCCTTAATCCAGACAAAAGAATTAATTGACTCAAGACGCCTGCCTTACTGAAATTCCATTTTTTTAAATGTTGATTCATACTCTTTTCTTTGTTCTACTGAGCATGTATACAAACGAATGACAGAATAGAGAAAAGATCATCTGCCTGTTCTTGTCAACATTAGCCAAACATTAAAACATAAATCTAGCCCAAAACATGACTCGAGTGTAACAAACAGAGAATGACTGAATGGTAAAGTTTGTTGAGCTCTGTCCAATGCAAACTACTTATTGAACTGAACAGAGGAACTCTTAACAGTTCAGCGAGTGAAATGTGATCAGAAAATACTGGAAAAAAAAAAGAAATGGTTCTGATTCTTACCACCTGGCCCTTTCTTCTTATTTTTCTTGCTTTTCTTCCGCTTTGAAAGTTCTGAAAAAGCTTCTGCTGCTTTTTGAAGCTTGGTGACAAAATATTCAATGTCATCCAGAATATGATTCAGGATTTGCTAAAGGAAATAGACAGTGGGTGTCATTTATGAATGTAAGGAACGTCACCCAAGATGTTGTATTGTTAGTTACGAAGAATGGGAATCGCTGCAGAGAACCTGTGCATTTATCTACAAAAAGTGACGCTTTGTAAAATGAATTAGGCTGTTATTACCATATCACTTGGGTCTATGTTTCCCTTTGTTCTCAAGCTAGCATCAGTAAATGCTCTGTGCTCGGTAAAGATTGGAGCACAATTATTTGAGTAAGGTCTTCCCACACAAGATCTTGGCTTAACTTTGTTCTTTCTGGAGTGCTAGGGAAACCTTTTTGTTTTTTTTAATAATTTTTTTTTATTTTCCATTTATTCAACATACAAAATACAATTTACAAGATAAGATAAATTCATAACATTGGTGCCGCTTGCCCATTCCCCCCAGGCTGCGTCCACCCTCTCTAATACCTTCCTTACTTCCCTCCTCTTTCTCTCCTCCCCTCCTACTCTCTTCTAGGGAAACCTTTTTTTAGTCTTATCTTATAGCAAGCAATTGTGAACTTATAAAACTATTTCTGCTCTAGTTCCTTCCCCCCCCTCCCCCACAATTATGAAATGAGAGTCTGGATCCATTTAAAGTATTTTTAGCTCTTAGTACAAAGAGATGTTGAGGGCCAGTTCCAAGGTACATCCAAATATAGTCTTAAAGTTATGACTCCGCCTTCTTTATTTTCATTCAGTCCTGAATTAAGCTTCTATAGCAGTGATTCTCAACCTTTCTAATGCTGTGACCCCATAATACAGTTCCCCATGTTGTGGTGACCCCCAAGTGGGTGTGGCCACCAATAAGAGGGAGTAGGACAGCTAGGGAAAAGGGAAAAAAATGGCGGACAGCATGGTTTGGTGACTCCCGTGAAATGGTCATTCGACCCCAAATGGGGTCCCGACCCACAGGTTGAGAACCACTGTTCTATAGGCTCCAAATAGCTATTTCAGCCTTAGTCTATCAATCTCCTTTTCTGATTCATGACCCTTAGTAGGATAAAGGTCAGAGGAGGAGAGAGGATGTGTAGCCTTCCAGATATTGTTAAAATATAATGGTCAACTAGGCTAAAACTGTTGGGGGGTGGTTTGGCAAGGCCTTGATAGACACTCTTCCTTATTCCTAAATCCAGAAGGTCCTAATTGGCTGAGCAGGTTTATGTTCATCTTTAGATCATCCAGGAAGCACAATGTGCATTATCTTGAATGTTATTTTTTAATAGCTAAGGAAGTTCTTATGAGAATAAAATGGAGGGGGAAGAGGAGCTGGTGAGGAAAATATTCCCTGTAATCCTAACAAAATGGTCAGTAACAACAATGAACTTCTTCAAGAATAATATTAGTAAATAATATTATTAATGAGCAAAGATAGTACCAATAGCAATAGGTGTAATCCCAGAACAACTTGAACACCATCAACACTGATAGAAACTATCATTAATCAATTGCAAAAGGCATGTTTTACTTGGAGCAACTTACATCCTGTGATGGTCCCTTTAATACAGTGTTTGTCAACCTTGACAATTTTAAGGCATGTGGACTTCAACTCCCAGAATTCCACAGCCAGCAATGCTGGCTGTGGAATTCTGGGAGTTGAAGTCCACATTCCTTAAAATTGTCAAGGTTGAGAAACACTGCTTTAATAACAAACATCTGCCTATCCCAGGTCCTTGGGAAGGACTCAATAGGTGGATAAAAATGCCAAATCCAGTCTAAACATCTGGCTGACTTTGCAACCAGCCAACCATAATAATAATAAGGCATCAGGCGAGGATTTGGGAGATCATGAGTTCTATTCCTGCCTTAGACACAAAGCCAGCTAGGTGACCTTGGGCCAGCCACATGGAAAGGAGGATATGGCAAACCACTTCCTGCCGAGAAAACTGCAGGAACTTGTCCAGGATTCAAAAACTGACTTGAAAGCACAAAACAAAGGAAACCAAAAACCCCACAAATAAATTGTACCATGCTGTTCCTTAAGGCAGTAAGTTTTCAATTGTTGTTGTTGTGGGAATCCTATGGAACTTTGAACATTTATCAGGAATTTTTTTGAAGTACGGTAAATAATCAGTAATAATTGGCCATTTCCCCCCCCCACACACAAACACTATACAGATCTTTTTCTGAAATCCACATCTGCAAAAGGGAATTGTTATAAATCATAGATTGCATTCCCAATTCATGTGGCAGCACCCTAAGTATACAAAGGTTCCCAGTTCATCTTAAGTACACAAAAAAGAACATGATTCCAGGATTATCAGCAACATGCAAAAGTGTCAACACTGCTAACATTGGATGTTCTTGCTTTGACAACAGATGAAAATGTAGCCATCTTTTCTCTTTCACTTTTAGAGTTAGTTGATGCTGGGAGGGGGGAATGTGGATGAGAGTCCAGCTAGTCATAACAATAATAACTCAGCCCTGGGAATCCAAGCTTATTGTGCCCAGAGTTGATAAAGATTTGGCAGGCTGGGGAGAAAGCCCACACTTCAAGCTAATTGGGGAATGTGATTTATGACTGTAAATTGGAGGAGGGAATTGTGCTTTGCTACTTTGTGCCCAGGGGAGGGGAATTCAGTTTTTGGCTTCAACTATGTAGTGCCGATATTTTGTTTCTCGAATAAATGATTCTTTAAGGAAAACAATGCCTCAAAGTTCTTTTGAAGAGATTCATCTGTCGGAACCATGACAAAAGACTTCCAGGGCAGATGCTGGGGAAGATCCTTGTGATAAGCTCTGATATGAAAACCAAGGTAGAACATACAGTAGCTATCTCAGTCTTAAAGAACCTTTTTTTCAATATGCTCTCATAATTGTTTTTGTGCTACAAACTTCAAGACCACTTCCCCTTATGTTAGCCTAAATAACGTCAGATGTTATTTTAGCTACTTGTCCAGGGGAAAGCACTACACTACACCAACCTATTGTGTGAAGTGGAACTCTTCAGACATAGATGTTCTCCTTAGATGCTGTTAGTGGGAGTTGAACCCTCAGGTGTTGCACTTGTTGACTATGCAGGGCATTTTGTGGTCATGTGGTGCCTCCTACTGGTCAGTAGTTAATATAGCATCTTGGTCTTTCCACTTCTAATACCCTCTGCACCAGGGGTCCCCCACCTCCGATCCACGGGATGCCAGAAACTGGTGGCATGCAGGCAGCCCGCTCTGGTCCACGGCAAAACTCTCTCCACGGAACCGGTCCCTTGTGCCCAAAAGGTTGGTGGCCTCTGCTCTACACATCCTTGCCATGCTTATAATCCTCCACCTCACTCTTCCCTACCTCTACTAACCCCCTCCAGGCAGCCATTTCTTAGTTCTGAGAGGGTGCCAGACAACCACCTTGCAGTTGCTAGGCAACTGAGGGATGTATTTCTCATCTGAATCCCAGGGTTGCTTCACACTTTATGAAGAAATTATGGCAGGGGCAGACAGCCTAGTAAACATAAAACATGAAAAGCAGACACACTTTCCCAAACTTAACCAGAAATTATGCAAATCAAGATTCCACGCCTTCTTTTTTTTTTTACACACTTGACTGCTGAAAAACTCAGCTTTAATCAAAATCAACACAAATCATAATATTGCCTGCTGTTGGACTTTTCTTGCAATCTGGGAAGAGATCGCTTGCCTCCCATTGCTGGCCAGAGCTTAATGAAATGGAATCGGAGTATAAAAACCTCACCGGGGCAATCATAGGCCAGCAGGAGATGCTGGAACTGATTGAGAAAAATAAAAATAAAAATAAGGCATGTTGCTCATTAGGGAAGAGGCAGGGAAGCACCCAGGACCAGTAAATGCTGAGCAGAAGCCAACATGAAGAAAAGGAAGAAGTGGCAGGTGTTTATTAAAACTCCTCTCCATAACTGAAGTATTGGGCAGATGGAATTCTGGAATAAATGAGCGTAGTTGATGGATCTGGCCTGACGTGGTCCCTTAGGAAATAAATACTCTCGACTCCATTAGTAGCAAAAAAATTACTTTTACTAAAGATCACTAAAAGCCAAATGGTTGCAGTAGAGCAAAGCCAGAACTAAGAGTTTGCGCACAAAGATTCCTTAGTTAACTTTCCCTTTCCCATTCCACCCCACCCCTCTATCTCTCCATTGTCCAGTTATATTAGAATAAGATGTTTTGGTAACTGTCCCTGCAATAGTTGGATAGATGGAGAGGTGTTAATTTCATTCCCAGATTCTTGATCTCAGAATGTCTCAGGACGGCATAAAGCTTCCTTTTGGTTTCCCTCATCTTCCCAGAGATCCTCCCCCTATAGCTTATGACAGACTGGCATCTAGAGAAACATAGTTGGGAGCGAAGGATGGCAGCTCTGACATTCCATCTTCCCACTGCTCCCTCCTCCCCATAGCTTAGGGCAGACTGGCATCTAGCAAAACATAGTATCCAGCAAAGGATGGCACTCTGACATTAGTCATCATTAAATGTTTTCTTATTTCACAGCCCTGAAATTTATTACTGGGAGAAAAAATTGTGAGTGGAACTTAATGATAATATCAACTGCTCCACCAAATTTGAGGAACATCAAAACCTCTCACAAACAATCTCTTTGGCCACTTACAACATCTCGGTCAATCTTGGCTGCCATCATTTCAGCTGTTTCTTCATGCTCATGATATTGCTTTGGTTTCTCACCTAAAGAAAGAAGGAGATGAACAGAAGCTTCTTCAGGGGAGAGACACAGTGGCTGTGATTAGACCACCAATTTGAAAAATGTAGTGTTCATATTTTCACAACATGTTAAGATTGATTGGTTTTCCTATGAATGAAACAAGAAAGTCTGTTGCATTCAACAGCCAACAAATAATGCATGATTTTGAAGGTATTTTTTTTCCCAACTGTGTTGTGATTTGCAGCTTCTTCCAGCTCAATAGGTCATTGTGGGTTTGGGTATCATGGAAGTTTTCGTCCTTGAATTTTTCAAGGCCATCGTTTTGATGAAATCTTGGCCACTAATGCCAAGTGTGAAAAATGTAATGACTTGGCTTAGGATTTTGTGAGAACCCAGGTGGTTGGGTAAGCTTAACATTCAATCTATGGTGAGAATTGGAAACCCAGTAATGAATGAAACAGTGTGCCTATGAAACCTGAAACAAAACATCAACATTTATATATTTGGAAAATGCAACACAGTTGCCTGGAATTGGAAAAAGAGAGCAGGGTCACACCATCCAGAATATATACCCCTTATTTAGAGGACTATCATGATAGAGGCCCTTGGTCCTATTATACCTCCCAGGGAACCTCAGATATTGGAGGGATACAGGAACCATTGTACATAAGGACCTTGTAATCATCTTGAAAAAAATAATAGCAACCTATTGTCAATTCAAAATATGTACTTGGCTTGCTAAGGCTACAAGCCTTGCTAATATTCTTGCAAAGAAATCCAAACATTTCTATCTTTTAAACATGAATTGGAATGATGCTCCCATTATTTTGCTAGAAACCCAATTTTAATCTCTTTACGGCAGGGGGGGGTCAAACTGCCGGCCCATGGGCCGGACGCATCACGCGGAAGCTGCGCCCATCCCATTACCGGCAATGGCAAAACCGTCCCGATACGTTGTGCGATGTCATGTGACATCGCGAGTTTGACATGTCTGCTTTATGGAGTGACCTCCCAGATGTGGGTCAAAATATTTTTTTAAAAAGTAAACTAAAACAATTGTTGAAACATAAGCTAAATGAGAGTAGAATACCTTCAATTTATTCTGCCAGGACATTTACTGTAGGATAATGAGTCATATTGCCCTAAGGCAAGGCTCAATAATGTCCAGAGCAGAACACTCAGTCTTTGAATCATATCTCAAAATTTCAGCAATACTCACAATCTCCCTGTTCAGCTGCCCACGCGGACCAAGCTGCCACCCGGCTGCGGACATCCACCTGTGTAACAGTCCCTGGGGGGACAGGAGCTGGGGCTCTGGGAGGTGGAGGAATGGCACTCTCTGATCTGGAAATCATCCTAAAACAGGAAAAAAAATGATATAACACTGAAACACCAAGAAAACACAATCTTCTATTTCAGATGTTTATTATTGGCCAGTTTGTATTGCCATGCCTCGCCGTCGGAAGTGGCATATAGCAACAGCGATCAATTGTAGTCTGTCCATCTGTCTGTCTGTTCATCCACCCACCTTGTGGTGAAGCTGAGTTTTACCAATAGCTATAGGATTTAGGCTTATATACTGCCCCATAGTGCTTTACAGCACTCGTTGGGTGGTTTGTAATGAAGAAGCATTATTTGCAAGTTGCCTGCAACAGTCTGGGTCTTCATTTTACTGACCTCGGAAGGATGGAAGGCTGAGTCAACCTTGAGCCCTGTCAGGATCAAACTCCAGGCTGTGGGCAGAGTTTTCTGCAATACTACATTCTAACCACTGCGCCACCAAAGTTTATATGTTCCATAGTAGAACCATCTCAGCACAAAAATATAGAAACCGTTTAATTTGATTTGAATAGGTATCAAGGTTTGGTGTCAACTCTTTGTGATCACAAAAACAAACCTTCTCTGTGATGAGAGAGAGAGGGGGGGGGTAATGTAATAATTTTGTAAACCTCTGGGTTCTCCCAAGTGTGTTTCTTAATTAGTGTAAGGACCCACCCCACTTTGCATCTTAAGAAGACAGAACTCTTGGAATAGCTCTTCCAACAGGAATCCTTTATTAAGAGAAAATGGTTGCAGGCATGCTAGACAGACTTGGGGTTCAAGCTCTCCCATTCAAGGTTTTAAGGGGTTCCCCAGTAGTCCCACCCAATCAACCCCCCTTCCAGTGATAGTTTCAAGTATCACAATTCCATCCCCTTTCTGCTTCCGTCTGGATGGAGACTTCAGATAACTACATGAAAGGCAATTACTCTTCTTTGATATGTTAAAGCTTAGAGGCCACAATAAACACACATTCAGTCCCTTGAAGTGTGCTGAAGGAAGTGAGGGCCATAAAGCCCCTTTGCTCTCCCCCTTTTCTCCCTCTTATGGCAGAATCCAGAGAAGGCAGAATTGGGAGTTTCTATGTTTGATAATTAAAGATGAAATATAATTGGATTCTGATCCGGCCCCTCTTAACAATACGAGAGATCCACCTGAAAGAAAACACAAGTAAAGAATTTAGTTAGGCTTGTTAGGATACTCTGTGTGAAACTTCTTCAATAGCTTCGGGTCTCTGACGTGACGTTTATGGACCCACTCATTTTGTGAGGCAGGGAGGTGTTTCCAGGCAACTAGGTACTGAGTTGTTCCACGATATCTCCTAGAGTCAAGGATCTCTTTTATTTCGAAGTGTTGTTCCCCCTCCACCATGATTGGAGGTGGTGGGGGGGGGATTTTTGGCCGTAGAGGTTACTGATGCTCTCTTTTCAGCAAGCTGCAATGAAAAATTGGGTGTATTTGCCTGAGGTTTTTGGGTAATTCTAATTCTACTGTTACTGGATTTATGATCCTTTTAATTGGAAAAGGTCCTATATATTTTGGTCCAAGTTTTTTACAGGGCTGTAGGGACTTTAGGTATTTTGTAGATAAGTACAACATTTCTCCTATAATGAATGGTGTAGGCTCAACCCTTTTTTTATTTTATTATTAATTATTTATATAATTCTGTTATCCGGCTTGTGCTTTGTATGCCCCCTAGCTTCATCTAGTGATTTTCTGACTATTGGCCAGGTGTTTTGTAGGTTTTCCATCCATTCTTTCAGTGAAGGGATCGTTGGTTCTTTTGGGGTTAACTCTGGCATAGGGTTGAAACTTTGGCCGTTGTCTATTTGAAAAGGAGTGTAGCCTGTGCTGGAGTGGACTGCATTATTGTAGGCAACTTCTGCAAAAGGAAGTAAGTCCGTCCAATCCCTCTGTTGGAAATTTAAAAAACATCTCAAATATTGCTCAAGTACCGACTGGCAGCGTTCCGCTTGTCCATCTGTCTGAGGGTGATGGCTAGATGTCAGTCACTGAGTGGTCCCTAAGAGGGATAAAAATTCCTTCCAAAATGTAGACGTAAATTGCACTCCCCTATCAGAGATGATGCGTTGGGGTGCCCCGTGCAATCTGTAAATGTGCTGGATAAAAAGTTTTGCTAAGGCCTTTGCAGTGGGAATTTTTTGGCAAGGGATAAAGTGCAACTGTTTGGAAAATAGGTCCGTGACTGTCCAGATAACAGTATTCCCATTGCTTTCAGGCAATTCCACTATAAAATCCATGGCTATTTCTCTCCAGGGGGCTGAGGGACTTGCCACTGGTTGTAACAGCCCTGGCGATTTCCCTTGCAACCTCTTTGCTGATGCACAGGTTGGGCAGCTGGCAACATAACTTTCTATGTCCTTTTTTATTGATTGCCACCAAAATTGCCGTTTAATTAAGTGTAAAGTTTTTACAAATCCAAAATGCCCTGCTGATTTTGTGTCATGGCAAAGTTGCATGAAAGTTAGTCTTTGAGTTGTTGGTATATATAAATTTTCCCCTACCCAAGGCAATCCGTCTCTCATTGTGCACACATGTTTGTTTTTCTGGAACCAATCATCTGTTTCCAAACTTTTTCTGAATTCAATCCCAGTTTGGCTGTCCAGTTGTGGTTTTATTTTGGCTTGGGTTCTTGTGGTTACTGGCGCTGCCAGTTGTGATTCTGCCATTATTGGTCTAGAGTCTGTGGTTCGTGCGCTGTTATATTGGGGCATGCGAGATAGTGCATCTGCCAGGAAGTTCTTTCTTCCTGGTAAATGTTTGAGCTTAAATTGGAATTGGTGAAAATGCTGGGACCAGCGGTCTTGTTTGGGATTGAGTTTCCTGGAAGTTTTCAGGGCTTCTAAATTTTTGTGATCAGTCCATACCTGGAAGGGGATTTTGTTGCCTTCCAGGAACTGTCGCCACGTGAGTAATGCCCAACGTATCCCATAAGCATCCTTCTCCCATACGGGCCAGCGCTGTTCTGTTTCCGTGAGTTTCTTAGATGTATATGCACAGGGTTGCAATACTGCATCATCATTTTCTTGTAATAGCACAGCCCCCACTGCCACAATCACGGCATCTGCCGTATTATGAAAGGGCTTGTCCTATCTGTGTGTCTTAGTACTGTTCGGCAGAAAAAAGTCTCTTTTAGTCTCTCAACGCTGCTTGGCACTCCATTGTCCATAGTTTAGTGGCATGGCTAGGTTTGTACTGTGATGTTCCCTTCGTTTTTTAATAGTAAGTTGTGAGGGGCAAGGCTTCTGTGTGCAAATGAGGGGATAATTGGCGGTAAAATTTTCAAAGCCAGAAACTTTGAAGTTGCTTTCTGTGCGGGGTGGTGCCCATTCTAATACGCTCTGACCTTCTCTGGGTCCTCATTTCATGCCTGTGGGGATAGGATAGCCAACCCCCCCCTTTTAAAAAAAAGGTTTTGTTTATCTATCTTTCTGGTGGAATTCGCATTTTGAGAGTTTGGCATATAGTGAGCGCTCGCAGCTTCTTTAAAACCGCACGACAAGTTTGACGTGTTCTTCTTTTGTTTCAGTAAAGATAAGAATGTCGTCCAAGTAAACAAGGACCCCCTTAAACAGGTGCTCCCTTAGAACTTCATTGATTAATTGCATAAAGACTGCAGGGCCCCCTTGTAATCCAAATGGCAAGACTTTGAATTGATAGCACCCCATGGGCAGTTAAATGCAGTCTTCCATTCGTCCCCTTCCTTGATTCTCACGCGATAGTAAGCTTCCCTTAGGTCTAGTTTAGAAAAAATTTTCCCTTTCGATAGGTGTGACAGCATGTCTTTCATGAGGGGCAGCGGGTATAGGTTCTTTCACTGATTGTGTTCAGGGCCCTATATCGCCGCATAAACGTAAATACCATCCTCTTCTCTCCTAAAAGGACCCAGAGAAGGGGGGGGCAGCCAATTTAGGCTTAGCTGGTTCAATGAAACCTCGGCTCCAGGTTTTTTTTTATAATCTTTCCATTTCCTCCTCTCCTTTTGGGCTCATGGAGTAAATCTGGGTTTCCGGGAGTGTTTGCCCCAGGCTTGAATTCAATGGTACAGTCTGTGGGTCGGTGGGGGAAAGCTCATTCGCCCTCTCCTCACTGAAGACTTCAGCAAGGTCTCTATAGTCCTCTGGTATTTCTGTTAATCTTTTTTCCTCTCCTATGGATGCTTTTTCTATTCTTGATTCTGGTAGCCTCCCTTGGGGTTTTAAGTCCATAGGGTCCCCTTCAGGAATTTGATTTCTGTCGTCCTCCAATTTACCCAGGGTTTCCATTTTTTCAACATTCATCCCTAGAATCATTGGCATTCCATAACCTGGGGTCACCACAAACGTTAAGTCCTCTTCCTGGTTGCCCAGGGAGAGATGTATTGGCAAAGGGGCTAGGGTAGCTGGCACCCCCCCTGCTATGGATCCATCTAGCTGGCCAAATGAGATTGGTTGTTCCAGTCTCCTGGATGGGATGCCCAGATTCCCCACTAGTGGTGGGCTAATGAGGCAGCGGGTGCAGCCAGAGTCTATTAAAGCTTTCACCTTCACAGCTTCGGGCATGGGGGGGATTAATATAGTCACTGTTTTGAAGATG
Source organism: Crotalus tigris (assembly GCF_016545835.1). NCBI lineage: Eukaryota > Metazoa > Chordata > Lepidosauria > Squamata > Viperidae > Crotalus > Crotalus tigris. The sequence continues at coordinate 264,089 of NW_024096818.1, read as the reverse complement.
GGTGTGATGCATCCATTTACCAGGGGTTCGCCCTCCGAGCTGTCATCTGAGGCTCCCCGTCCCTGTGGTGGTAGGCTTGGAGTTCTTTTCCCCTTGGTGAGCAGAGGTGGGGTTTTCTTTCCTGCAATTTTCCTCATTTTCTATGGCTGTTTCTTTTGGCTTAGGCGAATACCCTCTGTGTTTGTTGTTATTGGGATCTGTCTGGGTTGTGCTGGGTGGGCCTTTGAGCGGCATTCTACAGCTCGATGCCCTTCTCTTCCCTCTCCGCACATTGAAACACCCCATCTGCTTTCTTGGCTGTATCCGATGATTTAACCGGTTGGTGTGTCAGCTCGGCGGGGGGGCTGCTCCATGTTTTCCTCGCGATGCCTCTTCAAATGTCGATCTCCTGTTCCTCTGCCAGACGTACATTCCTCAAGTCGATGTGGGTCTCCTCGGGTCAGGCACATCATATAGATCATAGTTTAGTCCGTCTTTGAAATGGCCAAGGAGGATGTCTTCTGGCCAATTCAGTTTGCTGGCAATGGCCCGGAATTCTTGTGTATACTCAGCCACTGGGCGTTTGCCCTTGCCTCATCGTTGTTATCCTTTCACGGGCTTTGCGATCAGCCAGGGGGTCTTCAAATGTCTTCTCAAAGAGGACATGAAACGGTTGAAGTTACTGATTTCTGGGGCATTGGAGTCATGCAAGTTCACTACCCAATCCGCAGCTGGTCCATCCAGGGCAGATTGCACGATCCGGATGCGGGCTTTGTCGCTGGGAATATCCTGCCCATATTCCTCCATGTAGCTGAGGACTTGGGTTAGGAAAAACCCCAAGCGTGTTTGCTCCCCTTTGAATTTCACTTCCAACGGTGGACGTCTTGGAATGGATCGGTGCCTCCTTGTGGGTGGTAGTGCCTTCCGTCCAGATTGCATCTGTGGTCCGGCAGGGGGTGGGAGCTCCTGGATCAGTAGATGTCCCTGGGGTTGCAGGTTCCATGTCCCCCTCGGTGTCTCTCCCTTTGCGGCTCCAGGAACTGGGGCGGCCGTAGGGTTCAGTATTCTCCTCTCCTAGGGAGCTGAGAGTTCTTTTCATCAGGTCAATAGCTTTCTCTAGGATCCAGTCTGAGTACGGTGCCCAGCTTCCTCCCTCTTCACTTGCGTGCAGGGATTTCTCCATCTCCTGCTTCCATTCTGGTTGCTTGGTCCCCCGTCTCAGGGTCACCTTTCTTGATTCCTTTCCCCACTCACTTTTCTTTCCAACGCCCATCGACCAGCGAGGCTTGTGGTCCTGTGTCTCCACCACTTCTTCTCCTGAGAATCTGGCCTCTCGGATCCCAACATCTGGCAAGGTTCCAACTGGGTCAGCGGCTCTCTTTCCAGGGAGTTTTCCCCTCTCTTGCTTCATTGTCTGACATGGTAAATTTTTGCAAAATCCCCCGTCAAGGGTCTCCCTTCCAGGTGGATTAATTTTGCAAGTCCTGTCTAATGTAAGGACCCACCCCACTTTGCATCTTAAGAAGACAGAACTATTGGAATAATTCTTCCAACAGGAATCCTTTATTAAGAGAAAATGGTTGCAGGCATGCTAGACAGGACTTGGGGTTCAAGCTCTCCCATTCAAGGTTTTAAGGGGTTCCCCAGTAGTCCCACCCAATCAACCCCCCTTCCAGTGATAGTTTCAAGTATCACAATTCCACCCCCTTTCTTCTTTCTTCCGTCTGAATGGAGACTTCAGGTAACTACATGAAAGGCAAGTATCCTGCTTTGTTATGATAAGGTTCTCTAGTGTTAACGCTTTGATGTTACAATAAACACACATTCAGCATTCAGCTCTTTGAAGTGTACTGAAGGAAGTGAGGGCCATAAAGCCCCTTTGTTCTCCCCCTTCTCTCCCTCTTATGGCAGAATCCAAAGAAGGCAGAATTGGGAGTTTCTATATTCGATAATTAAAGATGAAATATGATTGGATTCTGACATCACACAGCGTCTTTCCTAAGCAAGGAGGAGATTTAATTGGAGCTTTGGTTGAAACAGAAGTGCCCTCCCAACTGAATCCATGTTGGCCGATGGAAGGAAGGAAGGAAGGAAGGAAGGAAGGATGGAAGGAAGGACGGAAGAAAGGAAGGAAGGAAGGACGGAAGAAAGGACGGAAGGAAGGAAGAAAGATGCCAGGCAGCTGTTCCGAAAACAGAGATTCGGCTCGGGAAAACAGGAAAAGGTGAGAAAGAACCTCAAGGCTCTCCTTGCCTTGATGCTCTTCGGCACCAGCCGGAGTGAACGGGAGACGTTGTCAAGATTCTGTTAATTAGATGATAGGACAGGAGGAGGAGCCACTTCTCACCCCGTAATAAAGAGCGTCTCCGTTCTCAAACACGACCCGGTCAATCGTCTTCATTAGTTCGTACACCTGAGCCTCCCGTTCGTCTCCTTCGGCCATGTTGTTAAAGGCCAGGCAGCGGTTCTCCCAGCCGGCCAGGAATTCCTTTTGATCCGGTTGATTTTCAGCCGGTTCGCCTTCCCGCTGATCTTTGTGGGTGAACAGGAGGATCACATAATCCCTGCCTTTCTCTCGGAAGATCTCGGGGATCAGCCGTTCCACGTCCTTCCCCTTCTGGGAGACACGGTCGGGGCGCATGACCCAGAGAATAACGTGGGGACCCGGGCCGCATAACTTCAGACACTCGCTCATGTCGGCAGCGTTTGGATGCCCGGTGTCCGGGAAGCCAGGCGTATCGACCACCACAATCCTCCTGCCGTTCCACAGCATCTCCTCCTTTTGGCAACGTTTTGTAGCTGACCTAGGTGACATCCCAAAGACTTTCCTTCCCAGGATGGTGTTCCCCGTCGCACTTTTCCCACTTCCGGTTCTGCCCACGAGGACGATCCGCCGTTCGAGCCCTACAACCCAAAAGGGGAGAAGAGACACAAAGTCAGCGTACGGGCCATCGTAGCCGGTCTGTTATGGCTGACTCGCTACGCAGCTTCGTTTGCATCCGGACAACGGTAACGGGACCGGGGGGGGGGGAGGCACCGGAAGGTGAGAGAGGGACAAGAGGAACGCAAGTGAGCCTGACTTAAAGTCTGAGACGGACCCAACACGACCAGGTCGTTCAGCGGGGAAAGTCCGAGGCAGTCGGATCATTCCATAATAATAATAATAATAATAATAATAATAATAATAAAGTTGGAAGGGACCTTGGACTGGACTCAAGCAGAACTAAAAGCAATGGATAGGCAGACTAGAAAAATAATGACAATGAATCATGCCCTTCATCCACGCAGTGACATTGATAGACTTTATCTACCAAGGCAAATAGGTGGGCGTGGAATGCTACAAGTACATCAGATGGTTGAAGAAGAAAAAATGGCTTTGGAAGAATATCTGAAGAACAATGATGAAGATGCACTGAAATTAGTATATCAGGAAGGCTTACTAACTACTGGAGAGACCAAACTGGCCTTCAAGAAAGACCAAATGAAGAACAGAATAGAGGCATGGGAAGACAAAGCACTACATGGCCAATACATGAAAAAAATAGCTGGGAAAGCAGATAATAATAAAACCTGGCAATGGCTAAGAGCAGGAAAATTGAAGAAAGAGACCGAGGGACTAATTCTGGCTGCACAAGACCAAGCCTTAAGGACAAATGCATACAAAGTCAAAATTGAGAAGACAGCAACAGACAGTAAGTGCCGCCTATGCAAAGAAGCTGGAGAAACAGTGGACCACTTGGTAAGCTGTTGCAAGAAGATCGCACAGACTGGTTACAAGCAGCGGCATGACAAAGTAGCAACAATGGTGCATTGGAAGATCTGCAAAAAATATCATTTGCCTGTAAGCAAAAACTGGTGGGATCATAAAATAGAGAAAGTCATAGAAAATGATAAAATTAAACTGCTCTGGGACTTCAGAATTCAAACAGACAAGCACCTGCAACATAACACCCCAGACTTAACAATTGTCGATAAGAAAGACAAAAAAGTCTGGATAGTGGACGTGGCAGTGCCTGGAGATAGCAGAATAGAAGAGAAAGAACTGGAGAAGATAACAAAATACAAAGACCTACAAATAGAAATAGAAAGACTGGGGCAAAAGCAAGCAAGGGTAGTACCAATAGTCGTAGGCGCCTTGGGCGCAATCCCAAAACAACTGGAGCACCACTTGAACACCATTGGCATTGACAAATTCGCTATTAGTCAATTGCAAAAGGCGGCCTTGCTAGGAACTGCTTCCATCCTGCGACGATATCTGTAATACCATCAAACATCCACATCTGCCTATCCCAGGTCCTGGGTAAGGACTCGATAGGTAGACAAAATGCCAAATCCAGTCTGAACATCTGGCTGACTGTGCGATGATTGATATAATAATAAAGTTGGAAGGGACCTTGGAGGTCATCTAGTCCAACCCCCTGCTCAGGCAGGAAACCATACACCATTTCAGACCAATGGCTGTCAAGTCTCTTCATAATAATAATAATAATAATAATAATAATAATAATAATAATAATAAAGTTGGAAGGGACCTTGGAGGTCATCTAGTCCAACCCCCTGCTCAGGCAGGAAACCATACACCATTTCAGACCAATGGCTGTCCAGTCTCTTAATAATAATAATAATAATAATAATAATAATAATAATAATAATAATGAAGGTGGGAGGGACCTTGGAGGTCATCTAGTCCAACCCTCTGCTCAGGCAGGAAACCCTTTACCATTTCAGACAAATGGCTGTCCAGTCTCTTCTTCAAAACTTCCAGTGTTGGAGCATTCACCGCTTCTGGAGGCAGGTTGTTCCACGGGTTAATTGTTCTCACTGTCAGGAAGTTTCTCCTTAGTTCTGGGTTGCTTCTCTCCTTGCTGAGTTTCCACCCGTTGCTTCTTGTCCTGCCTTCAGGCGCCTTGGAGAATAGCTTGACTCCCTCTTCTTTGGGGCAGCCCCTGAGATATTGGAACGCTGCTATCCTGTCCCCCCTCGTCCTTCTCTTCGTTAAACTAGACAGTCCCAATTCCAGCAGCCGTTCCTTATAAGCTTTAGCCTCCAGTCCCCTAATCATCCCTGTTGCTCTTCTCTGCACTCTTTCTAGAGTCTCAACATCTTTTTGACATCGCGGGGACCAAAACTGGATGCCGGATTCCAAGGGTGGCCTTACCAAGGCCTTGTAAAGTGGTAGTAACCCTTCACCTGATCTTGCTTCTATCCCTCTGTTGGGGCAGCCGAGCACTGCGTTGGCCTTTTTGGCAGCTGCAGCCCACGGCTGGCTCCTATTTAAGGGACTGTGCACTAAGACTCCAAGGTCCCTCTCCCAGTTGCTACTATTGAGAAAGGTACCCCCGATACCAGACACGTCAAACCCGAGGCCCGGGGTCTGGATGCGGCCCGCGAAGTGGTTTCATGTCGCCTGCGAAGCCACCCTGGAAACAGTGAGGGAACGGCCCCCGCTGCCTTGGCCCTGCCCAAGGCCGACTGGGAGGCAATGTACAATTTTGCAGTGGCCAAGACGCATGACCCACAGACTAGTGTGAGGACCCGGGGTGCAAAACCTCATACACTTCCCGAGCTCCGCGACAGTTTGGGACTCTGGAACCCCAGGGTCGAAAAAGCCCGGCGTATCCACCACCACCACCTTCCTGCCATTCCACAGGCTCTCCTCCCTCTGGCAAGTCTTTGTTGGTGACCAAAAACTCAACCTAGACTCAAAGACGTTGCTTCCCAGGACGGTGTTTCCCGTCGCCCTTTTCCCACTTCCGGTGCTGCCCACCAGGACGATCCTCTGATCAGGCCCTGCAACCCCAAAGGGGAGAAGAAATAAGACGGGGACCCGGTCGGCAGCGTACGGCCATCGCACCCTGTTCCCGCCCCTACCCCATCCCACCATCCCTCCACCACCACCCCCCGGGCCCAAGACTTTACCTCGGAGGCTTCCAGCCATTTCCGGACCACGCCTTTCTTTGAAGTGGTTTATGTCCGCCCTCAGCATGTCCTCCGTGTAGCAAGTCGCATCCCCGTTCTTGTACACGAGCTGATCGATCATCCGCATCAGTTCGGCCACCTGAGCCTCCCGTTCTTCTCCTTTGGCCTTGTTGTTGAAGGCCAGGCAGCGGTGCCCACAGTAGGCCACCAGTTCCCGAAGCGCGACGTTTTCTTTGGATATGAATTCCTCCAGCGTCTCCCCTTCCAGGTCCTCCTTGCGGGTGAACAAAAGGATCAGGTAATTCTTGCCTTTGCGACCGAACACCTCTTTGACCAGCTGAAGCATCTCCTTCTCCTCCCGGGTGAAATAGCCAATACGCATGACCCACAGAATAACGTGGGGGCCCGGGGTGCAAAACTTCATAGACTTCATGAGCTCCGTCACAGTTTGGGACTCTGGAACCCCAGGGTCGAAAAAGCCCGGCGTATCCACCACCACCACCTTCCGGCCATTCCACAGGCTCTCCTCCCTTTGGGAAATCTTTGTTGATGACCTAACACTCAACCTAGACTCAAAGAGGTTTCTTCCCAGGATGGTGTTTCCCGTCGCGCTTTTCCCACTTCCGGTGCTGCCCACCAGGACGATCCTCTGATCAGGCCCTGCAATCCCAAAGGGGAGAAGAAACAAGACGGTGACCCGGTCGGCAGCGTACGGCCATCGCACCCTGTGCCCGCCCCTACCCCATCCCACCCCCCCTCCACCTCCACCCTCCGGGCCCAAGACTTTACCTCGGAGGTTTCTAGCCATTTCCAGACCAGTCGCACAGCGCCAATCTTGGGGGTTGCTGCGTGAACGGCGAAACGGGATGAGCCAAAGGAGAGGCTGCCTCGCTCGGAGGTTCCCCCCTAGAAGACACAAGCGGGAATTGGGGGGGCAAAGAGAGTCCCCCCCTCCCCACGGCCCTTGAGGCCAAGTCATCCTGTTCCTGAACCGGCTGGGGGATGCAGGAGACTGAGTGACACACCAGTGAACTGACCTAGGAGACAGTTCGCAGCCCTTCCTGGACCCCCTTTTGCTTGACCCCCTTTCCTGGACTCTCTTCCTGGACCCCCATCCATGACCACTTTCTTGGGGCCCCTTCTGGGACATTCTTCCTGGATCCCTTTCCCAGACCCTCTTTCTTGACCCCTTTTCTGGACCCCCTTCCTGGACCCTCTTCCTGGACTCTCTTCCTTGACCCCTTTCCCAGACCCTCTTCCTGCACCCCTTTTCTGGACCCCCTTCCTGGACCCCTTTCCTTCCTCCTCCAGGAGTGTTCCCCTCTCTCACAACCATACAGCGATTCCCCAGGAAGGCCTCGTCTTACGACACATCCTTTCGTGACCATGGCCTCAAATGTCATCCAACTGGGCAGCCTCCCTTAGCAACGTAAACTTGGGCCTCAGTTATGGCTGGTAAGCTGAGGACCACCTGTCCTTCTTGTCAAGACCACCCCTGTCGAGAGTTTGGGGGAGAGGGACGCCTTCCCCCGGCATCCCGCGCAGACCCCCAAAGGCGGCAGAAGGGTTGCTGGAGAAGACAGGCAGAACTGGAGCTCCCCCATGTGGCCGCCCACCGACGGTATTCCAGTTTCTGTGCTGGGCAGAGGTAGAGTAGAATAGAGCTGGAAGGGACCTTGGAGGTCATCTAGTCCAGCCTCCGCGCTCGAGCAGGAGAAACTAGGTCCTACACCATCTCAGACAAGTGACTGTCTAGAATAGAATAGAATAGAATAGAATAGAATAGAATAGAATGGAATGGAATAGAATAGAATAGAATAGAATAGAATAGAATAGAATAGAATAGAATAGAATAGAATAGAATAGAGAATAGAAAATGGAATGGAATGAAGAATATAGAATATAGAATATAGAATATAGAATAGAATAGAATAGAATAGAATAGAATAGAATAGAATAGAATAGAATAGAATAGAATAGAATAGAATAACTTCCGGTGGATCAAGCCGCGATGATGGCGGCTTTCTTAGAAGCTGCTCGTTCCCGGATCGTGTAAAAGCCGGCGAGACTTTGATAATCAGCTGTCCCACGGCTTGAATCTCTTCCCTGGGAGAAAGGGAAGAGAAGAGCCACTCAGGTAGAGGAAGAGCTCCCCTGGATCCCCTATAATTTTGGAGATCGGAGGGTAGAGCTCCCTCGGAGCCTAAGCCAACTCTGCGCTCCAGGATGTCTTTGTTCTGAAGTTCTGGGACGAAGCAAGACGCCGCTCCCACATCTGCTTTTTTGGGTGGCTTTGTGAGTATTTATATGCAGACGGAGCAAACCAGGAGAAAGTGGATTTAGGATTGATTGTGACTTTAACTCCTGCAAGTATCTTCTCCCTTTTTATTGTTTACTTTCCCCTTTTGAAGAAGAAAGGGAAAGTGAAAGGCAAAATGGCGACTATCTTTCTTGTTTGATTTTGCAACAAAGTTAAAAGTTGGTTACAGTTTATGTTTCAAATATAGAGTCAAGAATCTTGTTCCTCTTTTCTCTTTTTCCTTTTTTTTCTCTTTTTTACTATTATTATTATTTAAAGAACTGTGATATTATAGAGGCAAGAATTTTGCTCCTTTGAATTTAAGAGAATGGCTTCAAAACGTTTGGTCTCAGTTCCTAAAGCTTCTATCTCCTCTCCAATGACTCAACCTGTTTCTCAGGCTAAACCAAAGTAACCCCCACCCTCCCCTCCTCCTGCAATTTCTCTTAAAGATTTACAAGAAGCTTTAAAAATGAATGCTTTGGATATTAAAGAGGAGGTAAAAGACCTTATAATTGCAGAGAGGGCTATTACAGAAGAATTATTGGAGAAAAAAATAAGGAAGTCAGAGAGGATATATTATTTGCGTTTCAAGGTCTTGCTTTGCATATTGAAAGGATTGATGATAAAATGGAGGAGATGACTGAAAATGAAACAAGACTGGAATCTAGAATGGAGGAAGTGGAGAACAAGATTGAATCTACACAGGATGAACAAACTATTTCACAATACAGAGAAATGGAGTTTGCATTGCACATCAGGGGATTGAAAGAAAACATGCAGGAAGATTTAAAGATGCTTATTGTTAAAGATATTGCTTTTAATCTTGGATGGAGACCAGAAGCAGTTGGGAATGAGATAGAAAAATTTTTTAGAGTCAGCTCACGGGTTGCTAGACAGAGAAACCTACCAAGAGATGTGGTCATTTATTTTTCCAGAAGATCTATTCGCAATGAAATTATACAGGCTTTTTATAAACAGAGGTTTCAAATTGCAGCCCAAGATGTGATAATTTTAAAAGAAATATGTCCAAAAATTTTAAGAGGCAGAAAAGATTTCACCTTTTGTCTGATGAGTTAAAACATCGCCAAATCCAGTTCAGATGGGAGATTCCAAGAGGAATAGTAGTGAATTATAATGGAACACGTTACAGATCAACTACAGTTTCAAAGGCAAGAGATTTTTATTATTCTATTTTAGGTTAAAGACTGTATGATTAAATGGGCTCAGAATATCCAGGAACCGATCCCATTGGATTTATGGGAGATAATTTGGATCAGAAATGTTAAATTTAGACAAGCCCAAAATTTGAGGGAAAATTTTTATAAACTGTTTTATATGTGGCATTTAGATCCTAAAAAATTATCTTGTATGTACTTTAATTTACAACCCAAATGTTGGAGATGTGGTAATACAGATGCGACATATTTTCATGTTTGGTGGAATTGTAAAAAAGTAAAGGCTTTTTGGATTATGATTTCGTGGAATATTCAAAAGATTTTTAAAAGGAAGATAAAGTTTACTCCTCAATTATTCCTATTGGGTATTTTTGTGGATTTAGATGACAAAGAAACTATTTTAATGTTGAATTTATTAACTGCAGCAAGGTTACTAGTAGGTTCATATTGGAAGAAAGATTTGTTGCCTACTCTAGAAGAATGGATATCTAAAGTTTCTAATTTTGCAGAAATGGCAAAAATTTCTGCTTATTTAAAGGATCATACACAAGTAAGATATATTATTGTATGGAGAAGATGGATAGATTATATTCAGAAGAAGTACGGGACTACAAAGTTTCATTTATTTTATGAGTAAATTTTATAGTAAATGTTGTATAACAGACTTGTTTATGATGATGTAATTTAAGAGGAGTTAAGGGCTAAGTATGATTTTTTTTCTTTTCTTTTTTTTCTTCTTTTTTCTTTTTGTTATTGTATATTGTTAATTTTGTTATTAATAACCTGTACTCTGCTCTGGGAAGTGAGGGGGGGGGTTGAGGGTGGGTGGGTGGGAGAGTGGGTAAATAGGCAGAATAGGATAATATAGATATGGTAATTTACGAGAGACATGCTGCTTGGGCACTTCTCCTACGCTGTATTCCTGTATTTGAGAGGGATGAGAGGAGAGGAAGGTGAAGAGAGGAAGTAGGATGGTAAGAGGAGAAGGGGAGGGGAAGAGAGTAGGTGGGGAGGAGGGAAGGGGGGGAAGGTATTAGAGAGGGTGGATGCAGCGTGGGGGGAAGGAGCAAGCGGCACCTATGATTATGGTTATGGTTATTTTGTAAAGTGAATTTTGCTGTATATGTTGAATAAATGGAAAATAAAAAATTTTCTATTAAAAAAAAGAATAGAATAGAATAGAATAGAATAGAATAGAATAGAACAGAACAGAATAGAACAGAATAGAGGAATGAAGAATAGAATATAATAGAATATAGAAAAGGAATATAATAGAATAGAGAATTAATAGTATAGAACAGAACAATAGAATAGAATAGAATAGAATAGAATAGAATAGAATGGAATGGAATGGAATGGAATGGAATGGAATGGACTGGACTGGACTGGACTGGACTGGAATGGAATAGAATAGAATAGAATAGAATAGAATAGAATAGAATAGAATAGAATAGAATAGAATAGAATAGAATAATAGAATAGAATAGAATAGAATAGAATAGAGCAGTGGTTCTCAACCTGTGGGTCGGGACCCCACTTGGGGTCGAATGACCATTTCACGGGGGTCACCAAACCATGCTGTCCGCCATTTTTTCCCCTTTTCCCTAGCTGTCCTACTCCCTCTTATTGATGGCCACACCCACTTGGGGGTCACCACAAAATGGGGAACTGTATTATGGGGTCACGGCATTAGAAAGGTTGAGAATCATTGGAATAGAGGAATGAAGAATAGAATATAATAGAATATAGAAAAGGAATATAATAAATAGAGAATTAATAGAATAGAACAGAACAATAGAATGGAACATTAGAATAGAATAGAATAGAATAGAATAGAATAGAATAGAATAGAATAGAATAGAATAGAATAGAATAGAAAATTGAATGGAATGGAGAATAGAATAGAATAGAATAGAATAGAATAGAATAGAATAGAATAGAACAGAACAGAACAGAACAGAACAGAGCAGAACAGAATAGATAGAATAGAATGGAAAATGGAATGGAATGAAAAATATAGAATAGAATAGAATAGAATAGAATAGAATAGAATAGAATAGAATAGAATAGAATAGAATAGAAAATGGAATGGAATGGAGAATAGAATAGAATAGAACAGAACAGAACAGAACAGAATGGAAAATATGGAATGGAATGGAATAGAAGAGAAGAGAAGAGAAGAGAAGAGAAGAGAAGAGAAGAGAAGAGAAGAGAAGAGAGAATGGAAAATGGAATGGAATGAAGAGAAGAGAAGAGAAGAGAAGAGAATGGAAAATGGAAAATGGAATGGAATGAAGAGAAGAGAAGAGAGAATGGAAAATGGAAAATAATGAAGAGAAGAGAAGAGAAGAGAAGAGAAGAGAAGAGGTGCTTCTGTGCCCCACTTATTGGGAAGCCCCCTCCCTCTCCCTCCCCCTCCTTCCTCGGCCTTCCTTTGCAGAGACGGAGGGAGGGGATCCCGAGGGATTCAGCCCTCCGCTTCCCCGCCTTAGGATCTCGGCTATCCAGCTCCACCCGTTGAGCCCCCTCCCTCCCTCCCCCCCTCCCCCTCTGACAGCCTCTCCCCTCCCTTTCCCTCCCCTAACACGAGGGTCTCGGCTCTCCCACCCACCCGTTGGGCGGGGGGGCTCTCCCAGAAACGAGGACCGACTGGATGCCCTCGGAAGAGCCCTTCGCCTTTCGCCCACTTCTCCTGCCCCAGCCAGGCCCCCTCTTGGCGCTTCTGGGGAGGGGAGGGCGTCTCACCTGGACGGAGGGATCCGATTGATCCCCGCCGGCTGGATCCGCTGCTCTCCCGGGCCGCCTCTCGGCCGGATCTCCTCGCCCTTTGAACGGCGGGTGGATCCTTGACCACGGGGAAAGGGGAACCCCAGCGGGAGGGGGGAGATCCCCCGACAGGGAGGGCCGGGAAGCAGATCCCGAGGGAAGTCTGGATCTGAGATCCCAAGCAGGCAGCCCCGCCAGGCCGGAGAAGAGCTCCACGGCCGCCCGAAAGGCGGAGAGATCTTCGGATCTTCCAGCTGAGCCGCCGGTGGATCCCAGGAACCAACCGGGGGCGTCAAACGCAGCCACCCACCTGGGATCTTGTCCGGACCCCACCTGGGCGCAGGAGGGACAAGGGTGTGTGGGTGTGTGTGTGTGTGTGTGTGTGTGTCTCCCCCCCCCTCCGCTGTTCCTCGCTTTCCCTTTTGGCTTCCTGCTCCGGGATCCACCCGGCGATCGCTCCGAAGACGTTGATTGGCAGGTGGCCAGTAGGGGAGGGAGGGAGGGAGTTAGGGAGGGAGGGCTCCCAGGCTTCCGGTCATGGTGGACGATCCGTGCCCAACCCCCTGCTGGAGCAGGAGACCCGGACACAATCCTAGAAGGAGAGTCGGAAGGTACCTCGGAGGACATCTAGTCCAACCCCCTGCTCCAGCAGGAGACCCTCCCAGAATCATACAATGAGTTACAGAAGGGACCTCGGAGGACATCTAGTCCAACCCCCTGATGGAGCAGGAGACAGAATCCTAGAAGGACAGTTGGAAGGGACCTCGGAGGCCATCTAGTCCAACCCCCTGCTGGAGCAGGAGACCCGGACAGAATCCTAGAAGGACAGTTGGAAGGGACCTCGGAGGACATCTAGTCCAACCCCCTGCTCCAGCAGGAGACCCTCCCAGAATCATACAATGAGTTACAGAAGGGACCTCGGAGGACATCTAGTCCAACCCCCTGATGGAGCAGGAGACAGAATCCTAGAAGGACAGTTGGAAGGGACCTCGGAGGCCATCTAGTCCAACCCCCTGCTGGAGCAGGAGACCCGGACAGAATCCTAGAAGGACAGTTGGAAGGGACCTCGGAGGACATCTAGTCCAACCCCCTGCTCCAGCAGGAGACCCTCCCAGAATCATACAATGAGTTACAGAAGGGACCTCGGAGGACATCTAGTCCAACCCCCTGCTGGAGCAGGAGACCCGGACAGAATCAAAGAAGGACAGTTGGAAGGGACTGTGGAGGTCATCTAGTCCAACCCCCTGCTCCAGCAGGAGACCCAGACACAATCCTAGAAGGACAGTTGGAAAGGACCTCGGAGGTCATCTAGCCCAACCCCCTGCTCTAGCTGGCGATTTCCGGATAAAAGGCGGTTCCGGACTCATCCGCTTTTTCTCCTCGGAGCCCCCCCACCCCCCGCAAGTCTCCCCCTTGCCTTTGGGCCGCCCCATCTGCGACCCTTCCCCAGCTCTCTCCCTCCCCCCTACCTGGAGGCCCCGCCCCTCCCCTCCCTCCCTCCCCCCCTCGGGAAGGAAGCTGCATCTGAATAGCGGAGGAAAGCGAAAGTCTCCGGGCGGCGGCGCTGCCTGGAAATCACGTGATCGAAAGGAAAGCGAGAGCCAGAACGACCCCCTCCTCCCCCCTCCCGCTCCCCCCCGACCAGCCACAGGAAACGGGCTATTTTTTCCTCCGGGTTTATTAATCGCACAACGGCCGCTTCGGGCTGGGTCGCCTCCCCCCCTTCTCCCCTTCCCCCCCCCCGCCTCCTCCCAGCAGCCTTTCCATCGGAACAGAGCTGGAAGGGACCTTGGAGGTCATCCAGCCCAACCCCCTGCTCGAGCAGGAGACCCTCAGAGAATTGCACGGCTGGAAGGGACCTTGGAGGTCATCTGGTCCAACCCCCGGCTCCAGCAGGAGACCCTCACGAAATAAGAGAGTAGGAGGGCACCTCGGAGGTCATCTAGTCCACCCCCCCGCTAGAGCAGGACACCGTTACAGAACCGCAAAATGACAGTTGGAAGGTCTCTTAGAGCTCTTCTAGTCGAGCCCCCTGCTTGAGCAGGAGACCCGTACGGAGTCATCGAATAATGGAGTGGGAAGGGACCTCGGAGGTCATCTAGTACAACCGTTTGCTCAAGCAGGGAGACCCTTACAAAATAGGCGAGTAGGAAGGGACGTCGGAGGTCATCCAGTCCAGCCCCGCTACTCGAGCAGGAGACCCTGACAGAATCATAGAGGGACAGCGTTGGGAGGGATCTTGGAGGTCATCTAGTCTAGCCCCCGGCTGAAGCAGCAAAATACAAAATAAGAGAGTAGGGAGGCACCTCGGAGGTCATTTAGTCCACCCCCCCTGCTAGAGCAGGCGACTCTTAGAGACCGGCAAAATAACAGTTGGAAGGCATCTTAGAGGTCATCTAGTCGAACCCCCAGGCTCGAGCTGGAGATTCCGGACAAAAGGCGGCCCAGACTCTTCCTGGAAGCCTCCGCTTTTTCTCCCCAGAGCGCCCCTCCCCTCCCCCAGTCTCTCCGCCCCATCGGCGACCCTTTCCCCACCTCTCTCCCCCCCCTTAACTGGAGGCCGGCCCCCTCCCCTCCCTCCCTCCCCCTCCCCTCCCGGGAAAGAAGCCGCCTCTGAATAGCGGGTTGGACTAGATGACCTCCGAGGTCCCTTCCAACTCATCCAGAGAGCCAAGCCGTTTCCCCTGGGGAAGAACTGGCAAGCAACGAAGCCGAATCCTGGCGGGACCCTCACCTTCTTCCTTCGCTTCGGCTCCGGGGTCCCCCGTGGAGCCCTGAAAGAGAACGAACCGGCCGTTCAGACAGCGGACGGTGGAGTCCCTGGGCAGAGCGAGAAGAAGAGACTGGACTGGCGCTTGTCTGGAAGCAGGGGGTTGGACTGGATGACCTCTGGGGTCCCTTCCCACTCTGTTCTCCTGCTCGCGCTGATAGGCCGGTTCTGACGTTTTGCTGGTTGAAGCAACACAGGAAACCAGAAGGTGCCTGTTAAGTTTTACGTGTTTATGCAGCCGAATGCAGCCGAATAGAGATGGACTCCTCTATATATATGTGTATATATATATATATATATATGCTTACTGGTGTACACCGCTTAGAGAGTGCTTGCACTTAAAGCGGTATATAAGTCTCATAAATAAATAAATAAATAAATGAGGAAAGACCCCCCCCCAATGACAAGCAATCCTTGTATTTATTCTGTGTAATTACAGAAGCCGCCCATCCCGCAAAGCTGACGTCCGTAAGAGAAAGATTGCACCCAGGAAGTCTGGCACCTTGCAGATAAGAAGGGAGAGAGCAGAAGGAGCTACACACGTTGGTGTTCCCTAAAGGTATCGTTTTGTTCTCGGGTGGGTTTCGGACGTTGGGTGTTGTCCTTGCTGTCCTTTCCTGACCCTCCACCCAGGACTCTGCAAGTAAGTGGTCAAAGAGAGAGAGGCCATCTGTGTGTATTCACAATTAACACTTAATAATAATAATAATAATAATAATAATAATAATAATAATAATAATAAAGCAAGGGTAGTACCAATAGTCATAGGCTCCTTGGGTGCAATCCCAAAACAACTGGAGCACCACTTGAACTCCATTGGCATTGACAAATTCACTGTTAGTCAATTGCAAAAGGCGGCCTTACTAGGAACTGCTTCCATCCTGCAACGATACCTGTAATACCATCAAACATCCACATCTGCCTATCCCAGGTCCTGGGTAAGGACTCAATAGGTAGATAAAATGCCAAATCCAGTCTGAACATCTGGCTGACTGTGCGATGATCAATGATAATAATAATAATAATAAAATTTGGAAGGCACCTTGGAGGTCACCTAGTCCAGCCCTCTGCTCAGGCAGGAAACCCTATATTTATTTATTTATTTATTTATGAGACTTATATACCACTTTAAGTGCAAGCACTCTCTAAGCGGTGTACACCAGTAAACAATGTATATATATATTTACATACCATTTCAGACAAATGGCTGTCCAGTATCATCATCATCATCATCATCATCATCATCATCATCATCATCATCAAGTTGGAAGGGACCTTGGAGGTCATCTAGTCCAACCCTCTGCTCAGGCAGGAAACCCTACATCATTTTAGACAAATGGCTGTCCAGTATCATCATCATCATCATCATCATCATCATCATCATCATCATCATTATCATCATAAAGGTGGAAGGGACCTTGGAGGTCATCTAGTCCAACTCCCTGCTCAGACAGGAAACCCTACACCATTTCGGACAAAGGGCTGTCCAGTCTCTTCTTAAAAACTTCCAGTGTTGGAGCATCCACCGTTTCTGGAGGCAGGTTGTTCCACTGGTTAATTGTTCTCACTGTCAGGAAGTTTCTCCTTAGTTCAAAGTTGCTTCTCTCCTTGCTGAGTTTCCATCCGTTGCTTCTTGTCCTGCCTTCAGGCGCTTTGGAGAATAGCTTGACTGCCTCTTCTTTATGGCAGCCCCTGAGATACTGGAAGGCTGCTATCCTGTCCCCCCTCGTCTTCTCTTCATTAAAATAGACATACCCAATTCCAGCAGCCGTTCCTTATATGTTTTAGCCTCCAGTCCCCTGATCATCTTTGTTGCTCTTCTCTGCACTCTTTCTAGAGTCTCAGCATCTTTTTGACATCGCGGGGACCAAAACTGGATGCCGGATTCCAAGGCTGGCCTTACCAAGGCCTTGTAAAGTGGTAGTAACCCTTCACCTGATCTTGATTCTATCCCTCTGTTGACGCAGCCCAGCACTGGGTTGGCCTTTTTGGCAGCTGCAGCCCACGGCTGGCTCCTATTTAAGGGATTGTCCAATAGGACTCCAAGGTCCCTCTCCCAGTTGCAACTATTGAGCAAGGAACCCCCTATACCAGACAGGTCAAACACAAGGCATCCGGGGGCCGGATGCAGCCCGTGAAGTGGTTTCATGTGGCCCGCAAAGCCATCCAGGAAACAAGTGAGGGACCACCCCCTGCCGCGTCGGCCCCGCCCCCTGGGTGCGCGCTGGGCAGGGGTCACCCTTTGCGAGGGATGAAGAAATGGACCGTGCCTTGGTGCTTGCCCCGGTCCCCCCACCCTCTTCTGCCAGAGACCCTCAGATCTGTCCCACTCCTGCCCAGGTCCCCACAGTTACCCTTGACGCGAACGATGTGGAGCTGGCCCCGCCCACCCAGTAGGCCCCGCCCACTCCATGCACACCCACCCAGTAGGCCGCACCCACCCGTGCCCCCCCAAGGGCAACCGCAATGCTTGTGCGGCCCTCCATGAAATTGAGTTTGACACACACCCCTCCACCTTACACTATACCTGTGCATTTGGTTTTTCTTGCCGAAATGTAGAACCTAAATGTAGAATGGCTGGTCATTGGAGCAGGGGGGTTGGGCTGGATGACCTCCAGGGTCCCTTCCCAACTCTCTTCTCTTCCCAGCTCCCTCTTCACCCCACCCACCCCTCCTCCAAAGTCAAACAAACCACACACAGCCTCTTTCCTGAGCAAGGAGGAGATTTAATTGGAGCTTTGGTTGAAACAGAAGTGCCCTCCCAACTGAGTCCATGTCGGCCCATGGAAGGCAGGAAGGAAGGAAGGAAGGAAGGAAGGGAAGGAAAGAAGGAAGGAAGGAAGGAAGGAAGGAAGGAAGGAAGGAAGGAAGGAAGGAAGGAAGGAAGGAAGGAAAGATGGAAGGAAGGAAGGAAGGAAGGAAGGAAGGAAGGAAGGAAGGAAGGAAGGAAGGAAGGAAGGAAAGATGGAAGGAAGGAAGGAAGGAAGGAAGGAAGGAAGGAAGGAAGGAAGGAAGGAAGGAAGGAAGGAAGGAAGATGCCAGGCAGCCGTTCCGAAAGCAGAGATTCCGCTCAGGAAAACGGGAAAAGGTGAGAAAAAACCTCAAGGCTCTCCTTGCCTTGATGCTCTTCGGCACCAGCCGGAGCGAACGGGAGACGTTGTCAAGATTCTGCGACTTATCATCCGTAATGTTTCTCGTCTCGGCGGTTTCCTGGTCTGGTCGACCTCAACGGACTGACCGATGGGGAAGCCCCAAAGAGTCTGTGCTTCTAAACGGGCTAGTTGATGTCGGGAGGGGGCAGGATCTTCCCACTGAAGAAAGTCATTTGAGGGGAGAAGCGGGAGTCAAGCTATCTTCCAAGGCCGGACAAGAAGCAATGGGTGGAAACTCATCTCCTGACAGTCAGAATCATTAACCAGTGGAACCACCCGCCTCCAGAAGCGGTAAGTGCTCCAACACTGGCAGTTTTGAAGAAGAGACTGGATAGCCATTTGTCTGAAATGGTAAAGGGTCTCCTGCCTCAGCAGAGGGTTGGACTAGATGACCTCCAAGGTCCCTTCCAACTTTACTACTACTACTACTACTATTACTACTACTACTACTACTATTATTATTATTATTATTATTATTATTATTATTATTATTATTATTATGTTCCCATTTGGATGTTTCCCTAAAGCAGCGGTTCTCCACCTGTGGGTCGGGACCCCATTTGGGGTCGAACGACCATTTCACGGGGGTCGCCAAACAACACCGTCCGCCATTTTTTTCCCCCTTTTCCTTAGCCGTGCTACTCCCTTTGATTCTATTGGCTTTTGAAAGCCAATAGAAGAGACTCTCTTGAATAGAGTCTCATTCTATTAGCTTTCCAAAGCCAATAGGAATGGTCCAGGCTGTCTCTGCCCTGCTGAGCCCGCCAAAAGCCCCATTCGGCAAATGGTGCTGCACCAGTTGAGTAGTCCTCGACGTACGACCGGTTGAGTAGTTCTCGACTTACGACCGGTTGGGGGTCGCGGCATTAAAAAGGTTGAGAACCACTGGCCTAAAGATATTGTATGTTCTTGGGTGGGTTTAGGACATTGGGTGTTGCCCTTGCTGTCCTTTCATCATCATCATCATCATCATCATTTGTTGTGTTGGTGGTTTACTAGCCTGGTCTATTTCCAAGGACTGGGAGAAGGGAAGCCAGAAAGAGAGTGATTCTTCCTAAGGGTGCAGGCTAATAGAGAATTAGGCTGTGGGGCCAGTTGATACTGCGGGGGGGGGGGGGAGCAGGGTCTTCCAATTGAAGTCATTCGAGGGGAGAACCCTCGAAAGAATTGGCTCGGGATGACTCCGCCACGAATCTCTCGATTCGGCTTCTTTGGCGGTCTCCCGGCGAGGACTGGATTAGAACGGAGCAAAAGGGGGGAAATGCAGGGTTGTGGCCTTTGGCAGAGTTGCCCCCTTGGAGCAGAGGATCCAGTAGAAAGGCTTCTGAGGGGGGGGTGTCCATTAATTAGATGATACGACACATGGGGGAGCCACTTCTCTCCCCGTAATAAAGAGCGTCTCCGTTCTCAAACACGACCCGGTCAATCGTCTTCATTAGTTCATCCACCTGAGCCTCCCGTTCGTCTCCTTCGGCCATGTTGCTGAAGGCCAGGTAGCGGTTCTCCCAGCCGGCCAGGAATTCCTTTTGATCCGGTTGATTTTCAGCCGGTTCGCCTTCCCGCTGATCTTTGTGGGTGAACAGGAGGATCACATAATCCCTGCCTTTCTCTCGGAAGATCTCGTGGATCAGCCGTTCCACGTCCTTCCCCTCCTGGGAGACACGGTCGGGGCGCATGACCCAGAGAATAACGTGGGGACCCGGGCCGCATAACTTCAGACACTCGCTCATGTCGGCAGCGTTTGGATGCCCGGTGTCCGGGAAGCCAGGCGTATCGACCACCACAATCCTCCTGCCGTTCCACTGCATCTCCTCCTTTTGGCAACGTTTTGTAGCTGACTGAGGTGACATCCCAAAGTCTTTCCTTCCCAGGATGGTGTTCCCCGTCGCACTTTTCCCACTTCCGGTCTTGCCCACGAGGACGATCCGCCGTTCGGGCCCTACAACCCAAAAGGGGAGAAGAGACACAAAGTCAGCGTACGGGCCATCGTAGCCGGTCTGTTATGGCTGACTCGCTACGCAGCTTCGTTTGCATCCGGACAACGGTAACGGGACCGGGGGGGGGGAGGGAAGGCACCGGAACGTGAGAGAGGGACAAGAGGAACGCAAGTGAGCCTGACTTAAAGTCTGAGACGGACCCAATGCGACCAGGTCGTTCAGCGGGGAAAGTCTGAGGCGGTCGGATCGTTCCCGAAAGAAAGTGAATGCCAAGGATCGGGGGACCACGGACAGTGGGAGGACCGTGAAAGAAGGAGGAAAAACTCTCGGATGCTGTTTGTGCGCAAAATCGTTCGAACCGGCTTCTCTCCTTCTGTAACCACATGGAACCTTCAGTAAAGTTATACTCTTGGTAAAAAAATAAGTGTCCTAGGACAGTGATGGCGAACCTTTTAGAGAGCGAGTGCCCAAAACCTGGGCCTGCCCCACCTCCCACTATGCCCCCACCCACCCTGCTCCATCCCTGCACCCCACGTCCGGCCACAGGGCCACCCACCGCCTCCACGGCCTGCCGCAGATCAGCCAGGCGGCCCAACAGCGCCATGGCAGTCCCCCTCCGCCTGCACCCTGCAGCATCAACTGCGCGTAACAGGGTGTGATGGCAGAGTCTTGTTCCCGCTGCCCAGCTGCCATGTCTGCACGGACCGCGCTCGGGGGTGACTCTCCTCCAGGGGGGGCTGCTAGTGAGGAGAGGGGGACAGCAGGGTCTGGAGCAACGGCACGGGTGCCCACAGAGAGGGCTCTGAGTGCCGCCTCTGGCACGCGTGCCATAGGTTCGCCACCACTGTCCTAGGAGTTTCGTTTGCTGTCTAAACGAGAGGGAGGGTTGACTTCCTCCGCCATCCGCCCAGGACAGCCCTCCACCCAGGACAGCGAGTCCCACCCAATCCCACCCACCCCCCCCAAGGGTTACAGACTTTACCTTGGATGCGTTTAGCCGTTTCCGGACGGTTGGCACAGGATGAATCTGGGGGTTTCTGGATGAAAAGCGAAACAGAATCAGCCAACGGAGAGACTGCCCTCGCTCGGACGTTGCCGGGAACTCGCCTCCCCCCCCCAAGAAGACACAGGCAGGAATTGGGGGGGGAGGGGGTGAAAAGAGGGTGACCCCCCCCCTCCTTCGCCCCTGCTGTTGAGGCAAAGTCATCCTGATCCTGAACCATCCGGAGCAGGGCTTTTCAATCTTTTCACCCCTTGTGCCGCGTTTAAGGTATGGCAACATCCAAGTACCACCCGTTGTCTAGCAAGGGGTTCAAAACTTGATGACCCCCCCCAAAAAAAAGGAAAAAAGCAATAAAGTCCAGGTAGTCCTCGACTTACAACCGTTCGCTTCGTGACTGTTCGAAGTTACAATGGCACTGGAAAAAGTGCCCCCCCAAGCCACAGACGAGCAAGACATCTGCCTGCCCGCCCGGTGGTGCTCTTCCTCCTGTCCGAGGTTTTCGTTGTGAGCATTTTTGTTGAGGATTGGCAGTGGGGGTGGGATGGAGGGGGTGTTTGGTTTTTATTCCGCCCCCCCCCCCGTCTGCTGGGTGGTGGCAGCAGGTTTTGGTCCCTTCTCATGACCCTGGGACACTGTGACCGTCATAAATATGAATCAGTGGCCAAGCATCTGAATGTAAATCACAAGACCCTGGAGAGACTGCAACATTCCAGCTGATTGGCGCTTCTTCTGGGCTCAGCACAAGCACCAGGATCGGTGCTGCTTTCCAGCTGGATCCTGGCGCTTCCGCTGAGCCCTGACAGCCCCGAAGAAGCGCCGATCAGCCGGAAAGCGGCACCGATCCTGGCGCTTCCGCTGAGCCCTGACAGCCCTGCAGTTCCAGCCGTCTCTCGCTCAGGCTTGTGCGGTGCTGCCACCGGTTCAGCTCATTCCCCTCCCCTGCTACCAATTTCCTAGGATTGCTGCATACCACCTGCCAGGTGCCCATGGACCACAGGTGGTACCCGTACCACCGGTTGAAAAGCCCTGATCTGGAGGACGTAGGAGACTGCCCTGGGGGGGGGACTGTTCACACCCCTTCCTGGAACCCCTTTTCCAGGCATGTTCCCCTCTCCGACATCTGTACACTAGAACAGGGCTGTCAAACTCGCCACGTCACACGACGTGTCGCGACGTATCGCGACTTTTTTTTTTTTTTGCCGTTGCCGGCAATGGGGTGGGCACGGTTTCGCTATGATGCATCCGGCCCACGGGCCGGCAGTTTGACACCCCTGTCCTAGAATGCCTCCCCCACAACAACAGAGGTGATTCTGTGCCACATGTGTAGTTACGCCTCCCTCCCTTTCTCTCGCCCTCCCTCCTCTGCCTTCCTTTGCTAACAAGGAAGACGATTCAACTGTCCGGTCCCCACTGTTAGGATCTCGGCTACTAATCTCCACCCGTTAGCCTCCCTGCTCTCCCCCCCACATTGCCTTTCCTAATATGAGGATCTCAGCTGTACCACCCACCCATTGGTGTCACCCAGAGAGGGATCCTTTGCTCTCGTGTAAACGGAGCAGCTCCGCCAGGTGCCCAGAAAGTGCGCTCTGCCCTGGCCCAGGTCCACGCTGCCATTTGATTCTGCTCTGTGGCACGCTGGTCCCGTACCTTGGGCACCTCAGGTAGCTGGATGACGTAGTGTTTCCCCTCGTTCTTCGAAACGACACTTTGCACCATCTTCATCAGCTCCGAGACTTGCGCCTGCCGCTCGTCTCCCACGGCCTTGTTGTTGAAGCCGCAGTAGCGGTTCCCGCACTTCTCGATCAGCTCCTGCAGTGCCTTGTTGTCGGACTGCGCGACGTACTCCTGCAGGGGAGCCCCTCCCAAATCCTCCAGGCAGGTGAAGAGGACGATCGTGTGCCGGGCGGACCCATCCCCAAAGATTTCCCAGACACGCTTCGCCGCTGCCACATCTTCCGCCGTGAAGCGCCCCACCTGGGTCACCAAAATGAAGGCATGGAGACCCGACTGGCACAGCTCAAGGCAAGTTTTCTTCTCCGGTTCCAGTGACGGATCCATCTCTTTGGCATCGAAAAGGGCTGGCGTGTCAATCACGGACACCTGCCTGCCTTCCCAGCTTCCCTGCTCCTTTTGGCACTTCAGGGTGGTGGCGGTGGCTGACAAGATGGACTCAAACTTCCTCTCGCCGAGGATGGTGTTGCCCGTGGCGCTCTTCCCGCCTCCGGACTTTCCGACCAGGATCAGCCGGAGTTCGGCGTCCACTTCTGTGAGTTTGGAAGACAATCGTTATAAAAAGGAATCGAGATATTCCTCGCAACATGTCGGGGCGTCACTGAGCAGGCTGGAAAGGGGGACAACTTTGGAAGAGAGTCACCCCTGCCCTGCAGGGGTTCAGGGATGTTTTTATATCAATCTCCCAGAGTTGCTACAATGGGCTGCTCAGCCGTGCAGATTCCCACAAGCCGCGAACCCCACTTTAGCAGATGTCCGAATACAGCCACTGTGTCCCGCCCCCACGAGCAAAGCCGGAGCCAAGCAAATTGAGACTGAGCTGTGAGGAGGAACAGGGCTGCTGGTGCATGCTGCGTGACGATGGCCCCGGGCCAGGGTACGGGCGTAATATTGGAAGGGACCTCGGAGGTCTTCTAGTCCGACCCCCTGCTCAACAGCCTCTACTGCGCCACCATGATCGCTGGGTGGCACAGTGGGTAGAATGCAGCATTGCAGGCAAACTCTGCCCACCGCCAGGAGTTCGATGCTGACTGGCGCAAGGTTGACTCGGCTCTTCCGTCCTTCCGTGGTCGCTAAAATGTTGGGGGGCCAATAAGGAGACTCTGTAAACCGCTTAGAGCGGGCTCTGAAGTACTGTGAAGCGATATATAAGTGCTATTGCTACTGCTAAGGGAGGTGGGATGTAGGAGCCTAGTGGTGTGTGAGGATCCGATTGAAGCCAGAGGGAAACATTTAGGGCAGCAGTTCTCAACCTGTGGGTCGGGACCCCATTTGGGGTCAAACGACCATTTCACGGGGGTCGCCAAACAACGCAGTCCGCCATTTTTTCCCCCCTTTTCCTTAGCTGTGCTACTCCCTTTTATTCTATTGGCTTTCCAAAGCCAATAGGAATTGTCCAGGCTGTCTCTGCCCTGCTGAGCCCGCCAAAAGTCCCATTCTGCAAACGGTGCTGCACCAGTTGAGTAGTCCTCCACTTACGACCGGTTGGGGGTCGCGGCATTAAAAAGGTTGAGAACCACTGATTTAGGGGGACCTGGTGTGGAAGGAGAAAGACCAGCGGGAACGTGTTGGGCCACGCAAATAAGTTCAGGGCTGCTGGTGCATGCTGCGTGATGATGGTATGGGCGTAAGACCGCTGGATGACTACGCCAAACACCATCCAACTGGGTTGGATATGCTGATCGAAGTTTACCAGCTGCAACCAGGACTGGCAAATCTGTCCCTAAGTGCTACGGCCACCAAGTGAAAAACCACGTGACCAGGCCGGACTTATGACTTCACTTTCTGTTCCATTGTGAAGGGAATTATCAGGGTCGTTCACTGAGACACCGCACGACACCAGATCTGCATCGCGAAAGCGGCGTCATCCGTCGATTCTACTTTGGGGAACCCAGTTGGAAAACTTGCAAAGGGCGATCATGTCACCACGGGAGGCCACAATGGTTGTGCTGGTTGGGAAGTGCCTGAAGGATCATCGCACGACTGTGCGATGCTGTGATGGCCATAAATGTGAGCACTGGTCAAAAGGTTATTTGTGTCTTTTTCCCAACTGTTTTTAATTTTGATCACTAAACGAGGCAGTCAGTCAGTGAGGACTATGTGCATGTTTTCAAGACCTGATCGCCATTTCTGTTTCTGCCCTTTTCATGTGAGGGTCTCAATGCAGAGGAGGACCCTCCATGTGCAGGTCTGGGGAGGGCTGCTTGGTCCTGTGTTTGCCTACATTTTTGTATACCTATATTTTATATTTATACTCAGAGCAGACAAGACAGTCAGGAACATCCTGAGGTAGAATAAGAATAATTAGAAATAATAGAAATAAAAATACAAATAAGAACAGGAACAGGAACAGGAGTGGAATAGAATAGAATAGAATAGAATAGAATAGAATAGAATAGAATAGAATAGAATAGAAGCTGGAAGGGACCTTGGAGGTCTTCTAGTCCAGCCCCCTGCTCAAGCAGGAGAACCTATACCATCTCAGACAGGTGACTGTCCAGCCTCTTTAAAAGCCTCCAGTGACCGAGCACCCACAACTTCTTGTGGCAAGCAGTTCCACTGGTTAATTGTCCTCACTGTCAGGAAGTTTCTCCTTAATTCCAGGTTGCTTCTCTCTCTGATCAGTTTCCAACCATTCTTTCTCATCCTTCCCTCTGGTGCTTTGGAGAATAGTTTGACCCCCCTCTTCTTTGTGGCAACCCCCCACATAGTGGAATACTGCTATCATGTCTCTCCTATTTCTTCTTTTCTTTAGACGAGTCAAACCCAAGTCCTGCAGCCGTTCTTGAAACAGGATATAGGAGACACAGAAGAAAAAAGGCGGGGAAAAGGGAAACACCCCCTTTATAGTTAAGGCAACCAATCATAGCGCAGATCATCTCAGGCACAAGCAGACAAGACAGTGAGGAACACAGGAACATCCTGAGGTAAAAATTAAAGGGTATACAGAACACACAGAAGAAAAAGGCGGAAAAAAGGGAAACGTCCCCTTTATACTTAAGGCAACCAATCATAGCGCACATTGGCTCAGGCATGAGCAGACAAGACAGTCAGGAACACAGGAACATTCTGAGGTAAAAATTAAAGGGTATATAGAACACACAGAAGAAAAAGGCGGGAAAAAGGGAAACATCCCCTTTATACTTAAGGCAACCAATCATAGTGCAGATTGGCTCAGGCACCAGCAGAAAAGACAAACAGGAACATCCTGAGGTAAAAATTAAAGGGTATACAGAACACAGAAGAAAAAGGCGGGAAAAAGGGAAACGTCCCCTTTATACTTAAGGCAACCAATCATAGCACAGATTGGCTCAGGCACAAGCGGACAAGACAGTCAGGAACACAGGAACATCCTGAGGTAAAAATTAAAGGGTATACAGAACACACAGAAGAAAAAGGCGGGAAAAAGGGAAACATCCCCTTTATACTTAAGGCAACCAATCATAGTGCAGATTGGCTCAGGCATGAGCAGAAAAGACAAACAGGAACATCCTGAGGTAAGATTAAACAATATACAGAAAACACAGAAGAAAAAGGCGGGAAAAAGGGAAACGTCCCCTTTATACTTAAGGCAACCAATCATAGCGCAGATTGGCTCAGGCACGAGCAGAAAAGACAGTCAGGAACATCCTGAGGTAAAATTAAACAGTAAGGGCGGGAAAAAGGGAAATGCCCCCCCCCCATTAAGGCCACCAACCACAGTGTAGATCGCCTCATGCAGGACCCAGCACCCTCCAACCAATCAGTACAACTGGGTGTTCTGGCCCATGGTACACTTTACTGTTCCAGCCACTAAATTCAATAGCTTAGCAGGTCATCACAGAATACAGAATCACAGCGTTGGAAGGGACCTTGGAGGTCATCTAGTCCAGCCCCCTGCTTAAACAGGAGACCCTTGCAGAATGGCCGAGTTGGAAGGGACCTCGGAGGTCATCTAGTCCAACCCCCTGCCCAAGCTGGAGACCCTTGCAGAATGGCCAAGTTGGAAGGGACCTCAGAGGTCATCTAGTCCAACCCACTGCTCAAGCTGGAGACCCTTGCAGAATGACGCAGCTCTTCCATCCTTCTTAGGGGGCGGGGTCCTACACTGACTCTGCAAAACCGCTTAGAGAGGGATGTAAAAGCGCTGTGCGAAGCGGTATATAAGTCGAAGGGCTGTTGCACATGCTATGTGGGGTGGGATGTAGGCGCCTAGTGGTGTGTGAGGATCCGACTGACGCCAGAGGGAAACGTTTACGGGGACCTGGCGTGGAAGGAGAAAGACCAGCGGGAACTTGTTGGGGAAAGGAAATGCTTCTAGGGACCACGTGGCGGGATGGGTAGAATAGGTAGGGGGTACTGCAGTGTCCTCGAGGTCAGTCACAAGTGCAAATGACCACCGAGATGCTGCGGGGACTGTAATTTTAGGATCAGGTCATAAGTAACATTTTTGCGGGTGGGATCCACCATAATGTAAAACAGTTGTTAAGACAGGGGTCCACAGCATGCCGGCAACCGGGCCGCACAAATAAGCAAAGCACATGAAGCCAGCACACACACACACACACACACACACAGTCCACGGAAAAAACCCTCTCCACGGAACCTGGTTTCTGGTGCCCCAATGTTTGGGGGGTCCCCTGTGCTAAGAGACCCGTTCTACGTCAGGGAGATGAGAAGCATTACCTGGTCTGCCGGCTGCCGTAACGTCCATCGGCCCTTCTTCCCGTTCTCCCTCCGCAGGACAAAGAGGAGCATCAGTCACGGAATCTGAAACTGGAGAGAAGCCCTTTGTGTGTTTGTGTGTATATGTGTTTGTGTGTGTGTCTTACCCAGAGGAGGAGGACTGTGGGGTTTGTGGCGCTCTCTGAGCTTGATGGATTTCTTGCAAACGTTTCATGACCCAACTAGGGAACGTCATCAGTGCTAGAAGGGAGGGGGGTTGCAGAGAGGAGGAGGAGGAGGAGGAAGAGGAGAAGAGGAGGAGGAGGAGGAGGAGGAGGAGGAGGAGGAGGAGGAGGACGACTGTGGGGTCTGTGGCGCTCTCTGAGCTTGATGGATTTCTGGCAGACGTTTCCTGACCCAACTAGGGAACGTCATCGGGGCTAGTGAGGAGGAGTGCTGTTTGTGGCAGTTCCCCCCCCCCCAAATACCGGAACCCTGCTATCGTGTCCCCCCTCCAGTCCTTCTTTCCTCTAGACTGGCCAAACCCCAATTCCTGCCTCCGTTCTTCTGATGTTTCAGCCTCCAGCCCCCGGATCCTCTTTCTTGCTCTTCAGCCCCCACCCCTTGCAAACACCAGACGGGGCCTCCTCGCTTACCCAGCGTGGCCTCGCCATCCGTCGCCGCCTGGAAGAGTGGAAAGGAGACAAGGACGTCAGAAGTGGTTCTCGCCACCCGCAGGCCTCGGCGTATCCGATAGCTTGTCCCCTTGCTGAGAAACAGCAGCCTGGTCCCTCCACCCCATTCAAGGCACTGCCCCAAAGTTGCTCCGGAGCCCCCCCCCCGCTAAGGGGGAGGGGCTGAGATGAATACAGCAACACTATATTCCTTCCGGAGTTGGAAGGGACCTTGGAGGTCTTCTAGTCCAACCCCCCCTGCCCAGGCAGGAAACCCCCCCCCCACCATTCCAGACAGATGGCTTTTCCATCATCTCTTCAAGACCACCAGCGATGCAGCACCCACCACGTCTGAAAGCACAAAATTGTTGCGCTGATGGATTGCGAAGGTTCTCCACAATTCCCCCCCTGCTCTGAAGCAGGGGCCTTCAAACTGGGGCCTTTGATGACGGGGGGGGGGGACTTCAACTCCCAGAATTCCTCAGCCGGCGTGGCCGAGCTGAGGGATTCTGGGAGTTGTCCACACACCACCAAAGGGCCCAGTTTGAATACCCCTGTCTGAAAGCCTCCCGGCTGAGGAATCCTGGGAATTGAAGTCCACCCGTCATCAAAGGGCCCAGTTGGAAGACCCCTGGGTCTGGATCCAAGCCCGCAGTTTCATCAAAATGGCCGACTGAGGAATCCTGGGAGTTGAAGTCCTCAAATCACAACAGGGCCCAGTTGGAAGACCCCTGTCTTAAAGGATCCTGGCTGAGGAATTCTGGGAGTTGAAGTCCACCCGTCATCAAAGGGCCAAGTTGGAAGACTCCTGGTCTGGATCCAAGTCCACAGTTTCCTCAAAATGGCCCACTGAGGAATCCTGGGAGTTGAAGTCCTCAAGTCATAAAAGGGCCAAGTTGGAAGACTCCTGAGAGTCTGGATCCAAGCCCGCAGTTTCATCAAAATGGCCGACTGAGGAATCCTGGGAGTTGAAGTCCACCAGTCATCAAAGGGCCAAGTTGGAAGACTCCTGAGAGTCTGGATCCAAGCCCGCAGTTTCCTCAAAATGGCCGACTGAGGAATCCTGGGAGTTGAAGTCCTCAAGTCACAACAGGGCCCAGTTGGAAGACCCCTGTCTTAAAGCATCCTGGCTGAGGAATTCTGGGAGTTGAAGTCCACCAGTCACCAAAGGGCCCAGTTGGAAGACCCCCTGCTCTGAAGGGACCCGGGAAGCGAAGAAGGGGGGGGGAGAGGGGAAGCAAATGGGGCAGAAAAGGGGGACCCCCCTTTCCTTGGGGGGGTGTTGCATGCTTTAGCACTAGAGCCTCGCTTCACACACACCCTTATTATTACAAGTGGGGGACAGGGCTGGTCTGGAGCCTGATGGGGGGGGCTGGATGCTTTCCCCACACCTCAAATTCCGCCCTGCACCGAGCAGAGGGTCTCCCCTTTCCCAAAGACCCCCCACCCCCCTTCCAGGACCCTTTCCCAGACCTACCGGTGGCTGCGTCGACTCATCGCTCATTCCTGGCTGTTCTTGGGGGGCTTCCATCTGCCCCGGACTGTGGGGAAGGAAGGAGAGAGAGAGAGAAGATGGGGGAGACCCCCATTTTGAGGCGAGGGCTTGGGGGGGGTCTACTCTGGCCAAGGCCCCTTTGCGGGGGGGGGAAGAGAGAAAGAGGGGGATCCAACGGGAGGGCTCGCCCCCCCCCCCGCCTCGAGTGGAAAAGGTGAATACTAATACTAATAAAGTTGAAAGGGACCTTGGAGGTCATCAAGTCCGACCCCCTGCTCCCCGCCCACATGCGCGCACGCACACACACACACACACACACACACACACACACGTGAGATCTGTGTGGGGAGCAGGGGGGGCAGGCTGTGCCCCTCCCTCCGCTTTCAAGAGACCCCCATGCCCCCTCCCCCACCGGGACCCTCTGCATCACCCTGTAAGGGGGGGCACTTCCACCCCTCCCCCCACCCCCCCAGCCGGATTCTGCCACCGGGTCCGCAACGGGGGGGGGTCGCCAAATCCGGGCACGTCTCCTTTGCTCGGGGTGCCCCACACGGGACCCCCTATTTGGGGAGGGGGGCGCTCCCTTTCCCCCCTCCCCCGCCCGGGGAGACCAGAGGGAGGGGGGTCGGGGGGAGGCAAAAGCGGGGGGGGGGCTGGAGAATCACCCTCTGCACACACACACACACACATACACACACCGCGTCCAGCCTCTCCTGCCACGTCTACGAGAAGGAAAAAGGAAGGGAGACCAACCCCCCGACTTGCGCCCCTCTTGCGCGGATCCCGGGAGGCGTTTTGTGCCTCGGGATTCGGGGGAGATCCAGGGAGGGGCTCGCCCCTCCTCAACTGCGCTGCTGCGGAAGGACCCCCTGAGTCGCCTCCTCTCCCCCCCTTCCCACCTGCGCTTCTCCTTGGGCGGACCCCCCCTCTCCCCCTCCCCACCTAAGACCCCCTGGGGCCGCCCCCCTGCCCACCTGCGCTGCTGTGGAAGGACCCCCTGAGTCTCCTTCGCCCCCTCCCCATCTGCGCTGCGGAGGAAGACCCCCCCCGAGCCTCCTCTCGCCCCCTCCCCACCTGCGCCTCTCCCTGGGCGGACCCCCCCCTCTCCCCCTCCCCACCTAAGACCCCCTGGGGCTTCCTCCGCCCCCTTGCCCCCCTGCGCTGCTGCGGAAGGACCCCCAGCAGCCACTCCTGGCCCCCTCCCCACCTGCGCGTCTTCCCGGGCGGACCCCCGTCTCCCCTTCCTCCCCGAAGCCCCCCTGGGGCCTCCGCAGCCCCTTCCCCACCTGCACTGCTGAGGAAGCCCCCCCCCGGAACCTCCGCAGGCCCCCTCCCCACCTGCGCCTCTCTCTGGGCGGATTCCCCCTCTCCCCCTCCCCACCTAAGACCCCCTGGGGACTCCGCAGCCCCGCTCCCCACCCGCGCTGCCTTGGAAGGACCACCTGTCTCCTCCGCCCCCCTCCCCACCTCCGCTGCGGAGGAACACCCACCCCCCCCAGCGTCCTCTCGCCCCTGCCCACCTGCGCTGCTGTGGAAAGACCCCCGGGAGCCTCCGCAGGCCCCCTCCCCACCTGCGCCTCTCCCTGGGCGGATTCCCCCTCTCCCCCTCCCCACCTGGGGCCTCCGCAGCCCCCTCCCCACCTGCGCTGCTTTGGAAGGACCACCTGTCTCCTCCGCCCCCCCCTCCCCAACTGCGCTGCGGAGGAAGACCCTCCCCCGAGCCTCCTCTCGCCCCCTCCCCACCTGCGCCTCTCCCTGGGCGGACCCCCCCGTCCCCCTCCCCACCTAAAACCCCCTGGGGCCTCCGCAGCCCCCCCCCTGCCCCCCTGCGCTGCTGCGGAAGGACCCCCGTGAGCCTCCCCACCCACCCACCCACACCTGCGTCACTGCGGGGACACCTGCGCGCGATCGCCGCCTCGCTCTGGATCTCCCCGCGCCTTGCAGGATCAGCAGCTCCTGCGGCCGCGGAGCCGCCCCGCTGCCTTTTGCTCGGCCGGGGAAGGGCGGGCAGCGCCGGGGGGGAGGGAATGGCCTTGGCCCGGGCCCGCCCCTCTCGGGAGAAGTGGGATTCGAGCCCTGTTCGAGATGCGGGGCGGTCTGCTGCTCGGGCCGGGCCGGGGTGGGGTGGAGTGGGGGTGGGGGGGGTGGGACGAGATGATCTCCGCGGTCCCTCCCAACTCCGTCGAGCGGTCTAATTCTGTCACTGTCTCCTGCCGGAGCAGAGGGTGGGACTAGATGACCTCCGAGGACCCTCCCGCCTCTGTCCTTCTGTGATTCTGTAAGGGTCTCTTGTTTGAGCAGGGGGTTGGACTAGATGACCTCCGAGGTCCCTTCTGACTCTGTGATGCTGTAAGGATCTCCTACTCGAGCAGGGGGTTGGACTAGATGACCTCCGCGCTCCCTTCTGACTCTGTGATTCTGTAAGGGTCTCCTGCTCGAGCGGGGTGGGGGGGGGGTTGGACTAGATGACCTCTGAGGTCCCTTCCATCATTCTGTAATTTCTGTCAGGGCCTCCTGCTGGAGCAGAGGGTGGGACTAGATGATCTCCGTGCGCCCTTCCGCCTCTGTCCTTCTGTAAGGGGTCTCCTGCTCGAGCGGGGTTGGGGGGGGTTGGACTAGATGACCTCCGAGGTCCCTTCCGTCACTCTGTAATTTCTGTCAGGGCCTCCCGCTGGAGCAGAGGGTGGGACTAGATGACCTCCGCGCGCCCTTCCGCCTCTGTCCTTCTGTAAGGGGTCTCCTGCTCGAGCGGGGTGGGGGGGGTTGGACTAGATGATCTCCGAGGTCCCTTCCGTCACTCTGTAATTTCTGTCAGGCTCTCCTGCTGGAGCAGAGGGTGGGATTAGATGACCTCCAAGGCCCCTTCTGCCTCTGTCCTTCTGTCCTTCTGTAACGGGTCTGCTGCTGCAGCAGGGGGTTGGACTAGATGACCTCCGAGGCCCCTCCCACCTCTGTCCTGTGATTCTGTAAGGGGTCTGCTGCTGCAGCAGGGGGTTGGACTAGATGACCTCCGAGGTCCCTTCCGCCTCGGTGATGCTGTATGGATCCCCTACTCGAGCAGGGGGTTGGACTAGATGACCTCCGAGGTCCCTTCCCACTGTGTCATTCTGTAATGCTGTAAGCAGGGGGGTTGGGAGGAGAAGATCTCCACGGCCCCTTCCAGCTGTGACGTGTTCTTCGGTAGGGGTCTCCCGCTCGCGCGGGGGTGGGGGGTGGGGGTGGGACTGGATGACCTCCCGTTTCCCTTCCAGCTCTACCCGGATTCTAAAGCATTTGATACGGTAGATCCCCAACCGTTCGGAGAAGGCGAACCCAAGCCTTAGGAATCTGGAGATTCCAGCGTGGAATGTGTGAATCCGGGGTCCCAGGTAACCCCACCAGCCCTAGAAGAGGTCCTGGACCCCCCCACCCACCCTCCCCTCCCAGAAGGCTGGGAACGATGGACCTTCCTAAACAGGTGAGCACTTCCTGATATCCCAGGTACAAACAGGGCCATAAAATGCAGGCGCGCCTCGGACTTTGTCCCGGCTCAGCCAGGGACCGGGCGCGTCTCTCCACCTGTCACCTGTGCCTCGGTTTCCCTTCTGTAGCTTATCAAAGATGAAACCTGGCGATTGCTCCAAAGTGGATTGGCGTGTGGCCAGCAGGGGAGGGAGGGGGTGTCCTTGGTTCCTCCTGATCTTTGCCTCGCGTGAAGGCGGTGCAGAGCGCCTGGTTCCTGCTTTGTCGATTCAGAAGAGGCCCAACAGCCATTTGTCACAAATGGGATAGGTTCTCCTGCTTGAGCAGGGGGGGCTGGACTAGAAGACCTCCGAGGTCCCTTTCTATTCTATTCTATTCTATTCTATTCTATTCTACTCTATTCTATTCTACTCTACTCTACTCTATTCTATATTTCTATTCTAATTCTATTCCATATTCTAGTCTAGTCTATTCTGTATTTTTATTCTAATTCTATTCCATTCGATTCCGTTCTATATTCCATTCCATATTCTATTCTATTCTATTCTGTATTTTTATTCTAATTCCATTCTATATTCTATTCCATTCTATATTCTATTCCACATTCTAGTCTATATTTTTATTCTATTTTATTCCATTCTATTCTATATTCTATTCCATATTCTATTCTATTCTATTCTATTCTGTTCTGTATTTTTATTCTAATTCTATTCTATTCCATTCTATATCCTATTCCATATTCTATTCTAGTCTGTATTTTTATTCTAATTCTATTCTATTCCATTCCATTCTATATTCTATTCCATATTCTATTCTATTCCCATTCTATTCCATTCCATTCCACATTTTCTATTCTATTCTATTCTATTCTATTCTATTCTATTCTATTCTATTCTATTCTATTCTATTCTATTCTATTCTATTCTGTATTTTTATTCTAATTCTATTCTATTCCATTCTATTCTATATTCTATTCCATATTCTATTCTATTGTATTCTATTCTGTATTTTTATTCTAATTCTATTCTATTCCATTCCATTCTATATTCTATTCCATATTCTATTCTAGTCTGTATTTTTATTCTAATTCTATTCTATTCCATTACATTCTATATTGTATTCCATATTCTATTCTATTCTAGTCTGTATTTTTATTCTAATTCTATTCTATTCCATTCTATATCCTATTCCATATTCTATTCTATTCTAGTCTGTATTTTTATTCTAATTCTATTCCATTCCATTCCATTCTATATTGTATTCCATATTCTATTCTATTCTATTCTGTTCTGTTCTTTCTTAATCTTAATTCTATTCTATTCTAGCCTATATTCTATTCTATTCCATTCCATTCCATTCTATGTGTGGGACCGCCGTGGAATAAGCCTTGCTACCAAGCTTAAAGTTTACCAGGCAGCAGTGCTAACTACCCTGTTGTATGCTAGTGAGACCTGGACAGTGTACAGGAGGCACGGTAGGCAACTGAACTCCTTCCACGTGACTGTTTTTTCGTAGAATTCTGAGGATCCGGTGGCAGGATAAGATCCCAGACACAGATGTCCTCTCCAGAGCAGGCCTATCGCCAGTTTACACTCTGGGTTTTTTTTTTTTTTTCTGGTTTAAAAGGGGCCTCTTTATTTTTTTTTATTAAAAAAAATTATTTTCAATTTTACGTTGCATTCATAAAAAAATACTTCAGATAAAGAGTAAAATAAATTTATACACACCACTTTCGGTATTGCTCACCCGTCTCCCCCCAAACCGCATCCTCCCTCTGCCCTCTTCTCTCACTTCCCTCTTCCTCCCTCTTCTTCCTCACTCTCCCCCTCTCCTCCTCCTCCTCCTCCACCTTCCTACTTGCTTCTCCCCTTCCTCCTATCTTCTCCCTCCGGATGCGGTCCAGGGGAAATGCCGGAGCAATTCCTCTCTCCAAATTAAGACATCAATATTATATACAATAAAACTATTTCTACTTATCTGAGCTGTTTAACCTTCAACCCATCCTCCCCCCCCTTTCCCCCCCACTTCCCAGAGCCAAGTACAGGATTATACAAACTTATTACACATAATCTATTTAACTTTACTAATTATATAATACCCATTCCATTCTATATTCTATTCCATATTCTATTCTATTCTATTCTATTCTATTCTATTCTGTATTTTTATTCTAATTCTATTCTATTCCATTCTATATCCTATTCCATATTCTATTCTAGTCTGTATTTTTTTTCTAATTCTATCCTATTCCATTCCATTCTATATTCTATTCCATATTCTATTCTATTCCTATTCTATTCTATTCTATTCTGTATTTTTATTCTAATTCTATTCTATTCCATTCTATATCCTATTCCATATTCTATTCTATTCTAGTCTGTATTTTTATTCTAATTCTATTCTATTCTATTCCATTCTATATTCTATTCCATATTCTATTCTATTCCTATTCCTATTCTATTCTATTCTATTCTATTCTATTCTATTCTATTCTATTCTGTATTTTTATTCTAATTCTATTCTATTCCATTCTATATCCTATTCCATATTCTATTCTATTCTAGTCTGTATTTTTATTCTAATTCTATTCTATTCTATTCCATTCTATATTCTATTCCATATTCTATTCTATTCCTATTCCTATTCTATTCTATTCTATTCTATTCTATTCTATTCTATTCTATTCTGTATTTTTATTCTAATTCTATTCTATTCCATTCTATATCCTATTCCATATTCTATTCTATTCTAGTCTGTATTTTTATTCTAATTCTATTCTATTCCATTCTATATTCTATTCCATATTCTATTCTATTCCTATTCTATTCTATTCTATTCTATTCTATTCTACTCTATTCCAGTCCATATTTTCTATTCTATTCTAGTCTATTCTAGTCTAGTCTAGTCTAGTCTAGTCCAGTATGTATTTTTATTCTAATTCTATTCTATTCCATTCTATATTCCAATATCTATTCTATTCTATTCTATTCTATTCTATTCTATTTATTCTATTCTATTCTTTATTCTATTCTTCACTATCCTATTCTGTTTTCTCTCATTCTCTCTATACTTAGTATAGAAAAAACTCTGCTTGCGCAGGGGGTTGGACTAGAAGACCTCAAAGGTCCCTTCCAGCTCCTATTCTAGTCTAGTCTAGTCTAGTCTAGTCTAATCTAATCTATAATCTATTTATTCTATTTTAATTCTATTCCTATTCTTTTTCTATTCTGTTCCTATTTTATTCTTTTCATATTCTATTTTATTCTAATCAATTCTATACTCCATTCTATTTCTATTCTGTTCTATTTCTATTCTATTCTATTCCTATTCTTATTGTATTCTATTCCTATTTTATTCTTTCTCCTAGTCCATTCCGTTCCATTCTATTCTATTTTTTCCATTCCATTCCGTTCCGTTCCATTCCATTCTATTCTATTTTGTTCCAGTTTCTATTCTGTTCTATTCCCTATTTTCTATTTCTATTCCTAATTCTAATTCTATTCTATGTTCTATTCTACTCCAGTTTCTATTCTATTCTACTCTATATTCCATTCCGTTCCGTTCCATTCCATTCCATTCCATTCCATTCTATTCTATTCTATTCTATTCTATTCTATTCTATTCTATTCTATTCTATTTTCCATTCGATTCCATATTCTATTCTATTCCATTCCATTCCGTTCCATTCTATTTTCTCCATTCCATTCCACTGCATTCTATTCTGGAAAAAACAGAATTCCTTGGGTCGGGAAGGGGCAGAGGAAGAGGGGGGAGACCAAAGAGGAGCCCCAGGAGTTTCCAGGAATCCCTCTCCTTTCTCTGGCTGCTAATGGGGCCGGAAGGAGAGGGGGGGGGGGCGAGGAGGCTCCGCCCACCCTGCAGGACCCGCCCAGAGGACGACGACTTTCGTGCCCGGCCCTCCGCGGAGGGGCAGAAGCGGAGCGCGGCCCGTCGGTGGAGCCGGGAGAGCGGCGGCGGATCCCACCCACCCAGCCACCCATCAGCCGCTCCTCGGAGGAGGGTCCCAGGTGGGTCTCCGCACGGCCGCCCCTCCCCTGGGCTAGAAAACGGGCGGGGGGCGCCTGTCCCCCCCCCCCCCGCCGCCCTTGCGACTTGGGACCTGGAAGCACCGCGGGGGGTTAAGGGACCTCGGAGGTCCTCTAGTCCAGCCCCCTGCCCGAGCAGGAGAGCCTTAACGGAATCGTAGCGGGACAGAGCGGGGAGGGACCTGGGAGGCCATCTAGTCCAGCCCCCTGCTCAGACAGGAGACCCTTACCGAGTCATAGAGCGGGGAGGGACCTCGGAGGTCATCTAGTCCAGCCCCCTGCCTGAGCAGGAGAGCCTTACAGAAGCGTAGCATAACAGAGCGGGAAGGGATCTTGGAGGCCATCTAGTCCAGCCCCTCTGCTCAGGCAGGAGACCCTTACGGAATCAGAGTGGGGAGGGGCCTTGGAGGCCATCTAGTCCATCCCCCTGCTCAGACAGGAGACCCTTACAGAGTCATAGAGCTGGAAGGGACCTTGTGGTCATCTAGTCGAGCCCCCTGCGCGGGCAGGACAGTCTTAACAGAGTCATAGAGCTGGAAGGGACCTTGGTGGTCATCTAGTCCAGCCCCCTGCCTGAGCAGGAGAGCCTTACAGAATCATGGCATACTAGACTGGGGAGGGAGCTCGGAGGCCATCTAGTCCATTCCCCCTGCTCAGACAGGAGACCCTTACAGAGTCATAGAGCTGGAATGGACCTTGGAGGTCATCTAGTCCAGCCCCCTGCGCGAACAGGAGAGCCTTACAGAATCATGGCATAATAGAGTGGGGAGGGACCTCGGAGGCCATCTAGTCCATTCCCCCTGCTCAGGCAGGAGACCGTTACAGAGTCATAGAGCTGGAAGGGATCTTGGAGGTCATCTAGTCCCCTGCTGGAGCAGGAGACCCTTACGGAATCGTGGCAAGACAGAGGCCAGCTAGTCCAGCCCCCCTGCTCCAGCAGGAGACCCTTCCAGGAATTATACAAGCCAATTATTATTGATTATTTGTAAATACAAATACAAACCCGGACGACACGCTGTTTGCCAAATATTGATGGCGACACGTGAAAAAAAAAAAATAAATGAAACGTATTTTTTTTAAAAAAAGAGAGAGAGAGAGAGAGAGGGATTCAATCGAGATCGCGCGAGGCACTAACACAGTGGTTCTCAACCTATGGGTCGCGACCCCATTCGGGGTCGATCGACCATTTCACGGGGGTCGCCAAGAAAGGCTGTCCGCCATTTTTTACCCCCTTTTCCGGCGGGTGGCCCAGCTGGTGGTCGGCCTGCTCCGTCTCTGCCGCTTGCCAGCTACACCTCGGCCGGCGCAGGGGGCGGCACCATGCAGGCGCGGCGTAAGTCCTCGGCTTACGACCGGTTGTGTAGTCCTCGACTCACGACGGGTTTAGTCCTCGACTTATGACTGGTTAGGGGTCGCGGCATTAAAAAGGTTGAGAACCACTGCACTAACACCACTCCATAAAGCCTTAGTAAGGCCACACCTGGAATAGCGCAACCAATTTTGGTCGGCACACTATAAAAAAAGATGTTGAGATTCTAGGGAAAAAGTGCAGAGAAGAGCAACGAAGATGATCGGGGGACCATGAGGCTAAAAACTGGGCACAGCCAGTCTAGGGGAGAGAAGGACCAGGGGGGACACGATAGCCGATGTCTTCTGATATCTGACGGGCTGTCCCAGAGAGGAAGGGGGTCCCACCTCCTTTCCAAAGCCCCTGAAGGCAGGACAAGAAGCAACGGGTGGAAACTGATCAAGGAGAGAAGCAACCTGGAAATAAGGAGGCACTTCCCGACAGTGAGGACAGTCAACCAGCGGAACAGGAGTAGCCTTCAGACGTTGCGTGGGGGGCTTGGTGAAGAGTCTGGACAGCCACCGGTCAGACATGGTGTAGTAGGGTCTCCTGCTTGAGCAGGGGGTTGGACTAGAGGACCTCCGGGGGTCCCTTTCCGACTCTGTCCTTCTGCGATTCTGTCAGGGTCTCCTGCTTGAGCGGGGGTTGGACTAGAGGACCTCTGGGGGTCCTTCCGACTCTGTCCCCTTCTGCGATTCTGTCAGGGTCTCCTGCTTGAGCGGGGGGTTGGACTAGAGGACCTCTGGGGGTCCCTTCCGACTCTGTCCTTCTGCGATTCTGTCAGGGTCTCCTGCTTGAGCGGGGGGTTGGACTAGAGGACCTCAGGAGGTCCCTTCTGACTCTGTCCTTCTGCGATTCTGTCAGGGTCTCCTGCTTGAGCAGGGGGTTGGACTAGAGGACCTCTGGGGGTCCCTTCCGACTCTGTCCTTCTGCGATTCTGTCAGGGTCTCCTGCTTGAGCGGGGGGTTGGACTAGAGGACCTCAGGAGGTCCCTTCTGACTGTCCTTCTGTAAGGGTCTCCTGCTTGAGCAGGGGGTTGGACTAGAGGACCTCTGGGGGTCCCTTCCGACTCTGTCCTTCTGCGATTCTGTCAGGGTCTCCTGCTTGAGCGGGGGGTTGGACTAGAGGACCTCAGGAGGTCCCTTCTGACTGTCCTTCTGTAAGGGTCTCCTGCTTGAGCAGGGGGTTGGACTAGAGGACCTCTGGGGGTCCCTTCCAACTCTGTCCTTCTGCGATTCTGTCAGGGTCTCCTGCTTGAGCAGGGAGTTGGACTAGAGGACCTCGAGAGGTCCCTTCTGTCCTTCTGTAAGGGTCTCCTGCTTGAGCAGGGGGTTGGACTAGAGGACCTCCGGGGGTCCCGACTCTGTCCTCCTGTCAGGGTCTCCTGCTTGAGCAGGGGGTTGGACTAGAGGACCTCTGGGGGTCCCTTCCAACTCTGTCCTTCTGCGATTCTGTCAGGGTCTCCTGCTTGAGCAGGGAGTTGGACTAGAGGACCTCGAGAGGTCCCTTCTGTCCTTCTGTAAGGGTCTCCTGCTTGAGCAGGGGGTTGGACTAGAGGACCTCCGGGGGGTCCCTTCTGACTGTCCTTTTGTGATTCTGTCAGGGTCTCCTGATTGAGCAGGGGGTTGGACTAGAGGACCATCGGGGTCCCTTCAGACTCTGTCCTTCTGTCAAGGTCACCTGCTTGAGCAGGGGGTTGGACTAGAGGACCTCCGGGGGTCCCGACTCTGTCCTCCTGTCAGGGTCTCCTGCTTGAGCAGGGGGTTGGACTAGAGGACCTCTGGGGGTCCCTTCCGACTCTGTCCTTCTGCGATTCTGTCAGGGTCTCCTGCTTGAGCGGGGGGTTGGACTAGAGGACCTCTGGGGGTCCCTTCCGACTCTGTCCTTCTGCGATTCTGTCAGGGTCTCCTGCTTGAGCGGGGGGTTGGACTAGAGGACCTCTGGGGGTCCCTTCCGACTCTGTCCTTCTGCGATTCTGTCAGGGTCTCCTGCTTGAGCAGGGGGTTGGACTAGAGGACCTCTGGGGGTCCCTTCCGACTCTGTCCTTCTGCGATTCTGTCAGGGTCTCCTGCTTGAGCGGGGGGTTGGACTAGAGGACCTCAGGAGGTCCCTTCTGACTGTCCTTCTGTAAGGGTCTCCTGCTTGAGCAGGGGGTTGGACTAGAGGACCTCTGGGGGTCCCTTCCGACTCTGTCCTTCTGCGATTCTGTCAGGGTCTCCTGCTTGAGCGGGGGGTTGGACTAGAGGACCTCAGGAGGTCCCTTCTGACTGTCCTTCTGTAAGGGTCTCCTGCTTGAGCAGGGGGTTGGACTAGAGGACCTCTGGGGGTCCCTTCCAACTCTGTCCTTCTGCGATTCTGTCAGGGTCTCCTGCTTGAGCAGGGAGTTGGACTAGAGGACCTCGAGAGGTCCCTTCTGTCCTTCTGTAAGGGTCTCCTGCTTGAGCAGGGGGTTGGACTAGAGGACCTCCGGGGGTCCCGACTCTGTCCTCCTGTCAGGGTCTCCTGCTTGAGCAGGGGGTTGGACTAGAGGACCTCTGGGGGTCCCTTCCAACTCTGTCCTTCTGCGATTCTGTCAGGGTCTCCTGCTTGAGCAGGGAGTTGGACTAGAGGACCTCGAGAGGTCCCTTCTGTCCTTCTGTAAGGGTCTCCTGCTTGAGCAGGGGGTTGGACTAGAGGACCTCCGGGGGGGTCCCTTCTGACTGTCCTTTTGTGATTCTGTCAGGGTCTCCTGATTGAGCAGGGGGTTGGACTAGAGGACCATCGGGGTCCCTTCAGACTCTGTCCTTCTGTCAAGGTCACCTGCTTGAGCAGGGGGTTGGACTAGAGGACCTCCGGGGGTCCCGACTCTGTCCTCCTGTCAGGGTCTCCTGCTTGAGCAGGGGGTTGGACTAGAGGACCTCCGGGGTTCCCTTCCGACTCTGTCCTTTTGCGATTCTGTAAGGGTCTCCTGCTTGAGCAGGGGGTTGGACTAGAAGACCTCAGGAGGTCCCTTCTGTCCTTCTGTAAGGGTCTCCTGGTTGAGCAGGGGGTTGGACTAGAGGACCTCCAGGGGTCCCTTCCGACTGGCTTTCGATTGATTGGTTGAGGCAGGCTGGACCTGCAGTGGGATCGTCTGAAGGCTCGGGGGGGGGGAACATGTTTGGGGATCCATTCCCGCTTTTCCCGAAGCCCCCAAAGTGCGTGGGGAGGGGGGAGAGGGATCAGGGTGAGTCTGCCTCAAGATCTGTGGGGGGGGTGCTTTTAACCCCCCCCCCCCCCGCTCTCCAATTCCTGCCTGTGACTTCTGGAGGAAGGGGCGCTCCTGTCAATCTCCTGCAGCTGATTCTGTTTGCTTTTCCTGCAGGCAGCTCGAGATTTCTCCCCCCCCCCCCGGAATCTTCTGGAAATGGCTGGAAACATCCAACGTAATGAAGGTAATGTCTTTGGGCTCCTGGCGGCGGGGTTGGCTGGGATTGGCCGACGCTCTCCTGGCTGGTCGGGAAACCATCCGTAATGGCTGCACGCTGTTGACCAGGATCCACTTCTTCTCTCCTCTCTCCTCCCCCTCGATTGGGTGGCAGAGCCTGAGCGGAGGATCGTCCTGGTGGGTAAAACCGGGAACGGGAAAAGCGCGACGGGAAACGCCATCCTGGGAAGCAAAGCCTTTTACGCGGCGGCGTCGCCGAGGTCCGTCACTGTGCATTGCACAAAGAAGGAGACGTCGTTGAACGGCCGTAAGATTGTGGTGGTCGACACGCCGGGCTTTTTCGACACCAAGGTTCCGCTGCACGAAACGGCGGAGGAAGTGAAGAAGTGTGTGGAGTTGTGCGCCCCGGGCCCGCACGTCATCGTGCAGGTGATTCGTCCAGGCCGCTTCTCCCAGGAGGAGAAGGACGTGGCTGAGCTGATCAAGGAGATCTTCAGCCTCAAGGCCAAGCATTACATGATCCTCTTGTTCTCCCGGAAAGAGGACCTGGAAGAGAAAACTCTGGAGCAATTCCTGTCCGAGGATGATTCCTCTCTTCGGGATCAAGTCTCCGAATGCGGGTTCCGGATCCTGGCTTTCAACAACAAGGCCGAAGGGAAAGAACGCGAGGCCCAGGTGGCCCAGCTGATGCGCATGATTGATGAGCTGGTGTTCGTGAACCGCGAAGCTCCGTGTTACACGGAAGACATGATGAAGAAAGATGAAGAAGAGTATAAGAAAAAGAAGAAACGCTGGTGTTCTCTTCTCTAACAGACACCCCAAAACCTTTCGACTTGATCCTCTGCTCCAAGGAGGCAGCTCTCCCACAGGCCACAACCCTGCATTTCCCCCTTTTCTTCCGTTCTAATCCAGCTCTCGCCGGGAGACCTCCGAAGAACCCGAGTCGTGGCGGAATCACCCCAAGCCACTTCCTTCTCCCGAGAAGCCGATTTCTCCCCCCAGGATGACGGACTTTCTTCAATAACCAGCCCCCACACCCGTATCTGCTGCCTCCACAGCCTCATTCTCTACCAGCTTGGACCCCTTGGAAAGACACTCTCTTTCGGGCTTCCCGTCTCTCAATCCTTCGAGGGAGACCAGGCCAGGAAACCACCAACACAAGAAATATTAGAACGCGACTTTCTTGGTATAAATGACAGTAACATCTGCCCTTTACTTCCGCCGGCACCAAAGAACATCAAGGCAAGTCAGCCTTGAGCTTCTTTCTCACCCGTTCCTGTTTTCCTGAGCTGAATTCATGTTTTCCTAACAGCCGCTACATGGTTTCTTTGGGACTTCCCCATCTGTCAATCCTTCAAGGCCGAGAAACCACCAACACAAGAAGTAGTAGATTTTGTCAGTACCGATTACAGTAGCAGAATCTTGAAAGCGTCTCCCCTTCGCTCCCACGGGCACCAAGGCGCATCAAGGCAGGGCAGCC
This sequence comes from Crotalus tigris, assembly GCF_016545835.1. Lineage (NCBI taxonomy): Eukaryota > Metazoa > Chordata > Lepidosauria > Squamata > Viperidae > Crotalus > Crotalus tigris. Next base: position 220,800 of record NW_024096818.1, on the reverse strand, counting down.
TTGAAGTTCTTGCTCACCCATTCCTGTTTTCCCGGGGTGAATTCATGTTTTCCCAACAGCTGCCACCTGTTTCCTGCAAGGCCGTCTCTATACTCTTCCACGCTGCTTTCCGGAGGCGAGTGTGGATGCGCGAGGGAGGTCCTGTGTGTTCTTCTTATGAAAACCTTATTAAATCTCCTGACTTAGGAATGAAGGCCGTGTGTTTTGTAACTTTCTCTGTAAGAAAGTTATTTTGTACCTGATTGGTAGAATAAGAAGCATACTAATAAGAGACAGTATATATATATTGAGCCATTGAGATAGAAAAACGCCCACACAGCATGAATAAACGAGATGATACCTCCCGCCTACCAGCCATTTGGAAACCCGCCCTTATTGGTAAACGAGTCCCTAACACAAAGAATGACACCAGACCCACACTCACGAAAACCACACAGGATGTCACCACCACACATCCACGCAAAAAGCAAACCCAGACCCACACCGATGATGAGGCACAACCACAAACCAGAAGCCAGACCACAGCTGCACCATTAGCCACTTTAAACCCCTCCAATCCATACATGAAGCAAACTGACACCCACCATGAAGATGAGGCATGACCACAAACAGGAAGCCAAACAACAGCAACGCAGCTCACCATCTTACAACTCCCTGCAAGTCAGACTAACTTGAGCACAACAAAGCCCCCACCCAAACAGAACACTGCCCCATCCAATCAGAGCACAGCCAATCCCCCATCCAATCAGAGCACAGCCAAGCTCCTAACCAATCAGAACACACCTCCACCCAATCAGAACACAGCCAAGCTCTCACCCAATCAGTTCATACCCCCACTGGCAGTTAAAAGGAAGAAACAGCTACAATCACACATTGCTCCTAGAAGCACGAAGCCGAAAACACCAGCCTGAAGATGACGAATGAGATTTCGTCGAAACGTCGCCAAGACACTTCCAATTTGACGCCCAGCTCCTAGATCTCGTCACGGGTCCTAACAGCGTCTCACCTATAGATGATCTCCCCCATTGACTAGAATGTACCCTGACAATGTTGGCAGCTGCCAACGAAAGCTTGGTATTTTATTGAATTTAAACTTTTATAGTTTTGTAATTTTCCTGGTGCTCATGCTTTTTAGCTATTTGAAATGAATATTGGCTGAAATATTGGCTGAAATAGTTGGAGACGTGTGTTAGTACTATCTTTTATGTAACTGAATTACGGTAACTCCACCGCCGTAATTGTAACATTAGAAAATTAATAAAAAGTTAAAAGAAAAAAGAAAAAGAATTGCATTTGCCTAGTGCGGGGAAACAGGAAGTCCCGGAAGGAGAGAGGACACATTTGACGGCGTAATATTGGATCTAGATGGAAGAAGTTAATATATACCCCTGAATCACTAACGGGCCCAGACAACACATTGTCTACTAAATACTTGACTGTCAAACTAGAAAGTGAATAAAATATTTATAAAAACAAAACAAAAAAAACCCCCTCCTTTGAAAGATGGGGAGCAAATGAGTGCCATCTAGCCCCCCCCCTGTGATGTTTGAGACCCCCAATCTCAGCTAGTTGCAAGGCCCAACTGAGCCGAGGGCCCCAGGAACCTTCTGGGGCCACCCACAGCTCTTTTGGGGTCCCCGATCCTAGTGGGCTTTGAATCCCCCCATACAGGTCTGTCTCTGGGGGTAAGAACCAAAGTGTGTATGTGGGGGGGGGTGAGCCAGCTCCGAGAAGACCCCCCGCCATCAGTATTAATGCCACTCTACAATGCTTTGGTAAGGCCACGCTTGGAATACGGCATCCAGTTTTGGTCACCACGATGTCAGAAAGATGTTGAGACTCTAGAAAGAGTACAGAGAAGAGCAACAAAGATGATTAGAGGACTGGAGGCTAAAACATATAAGGAACGGTTGCGAGAATTGGGTATGTCTAGTTTAACGAAGAGAAGGACGAGGGGGGACATGATAGCAGTATTCCAATATCTCAGGGGCTGCCCCAAAGAAGAGGGAGTCAAGCCGTTCTCCAAAGCCCCTGAAGGCAGGACAAGAAGCAACGGGTGGAAACTAACCAAGGAGAGAAGCAACCTAGAACTAAGGAGAAACTTCCTGACAGTGAGAACAATTAACCAGTGGAACTGCCTGCCTCCAGAAGCGGTAAATGCTCCAACACTGGAAGTTTTGAAGAAGAGACTGGACAGCCGTTTGTCCGAAATGGTGTGGGGTTTCCTGCCTGAGCAGGGGGTTGGACTAGATGACCTCCAAGGTCCCTTCCAACTTTACTACTATTATTATTATTATTATTGATCATCGCACAGTCAGCCAGATGTTCAGACTGGATTTGGCATTTTGTCTACCTATGGAGTCCTTACCCAGGACCTGGGATAGGCAGATGTGGATGTTTGATGGTATTACAGGTATCGTCGCAGGATGGAAGCAGTTCCTAATAAGGCCGCCTTTATTATTATTATTATTATTATTATTATTATTATTATTATTATTATACTTGGCCAGGCCAGCAGCATCGCCTAGCGGTTGGTGCATATGGTGACCGTGTCCGTTATCCGTGGCCAGTCACCGAGGGGGGGGCTTCAGATAGGTCCCCCCCAGCCCCAGGCGCATCAGACTTCTGGGCCACAGGGTCCCCTCTGATGAGATACTGGCAGAGTCTCTTGAGGACTACTGACTTGGATCTGCAGAACGTTGGGGCCAGAGACCTCCCCCTCCCTCCAAACAGGAACAGAAGGGGACCCTAGAGGTCTTCTAGCCCAGCCCCCGGCTCAGGCAGGAGACCCTCCCCTCTTTCAGACAAATGGCTGTCCGATCTCTTCTTAAAGTCCTCCGGTGATAGCGCACCCACAGCTTCTGGTGGCAGGCCGTTCCACGGATTCCTGACCGAAAGGGGGCCCCCAAATCATCCGGTCACAACCTATTCCACAACGTTCTCTAAGAACGGGAGGTTGGGAGCGGGAGGGGAAAAAAAACCGGCAATGTTCCTTGGTGCTGGTTGGTGGGGGGGGGGGCAGACCAGGGCTTATTAAACAGCCCCTGTCCCGCCAGAATGCACTTTTGCAGAAGCCACATGACCGACGGACTCTGGAGTGTACTTTAGGGCGGTGGAAAAGAAGGAGATAAAACAGGTGGGAAACCTTTGGCGTTAACTGTCACGCGATGCAAAGATTAGGAGAAAAGACAAAGGAGAGTCTGGACCATGACCCCTCCCTCTCCTGCTGGGCCCACGCGAAGCAGTTCCGAGAAATCACAAGGTTTAATGTTTTAAGGAGCAGTCGGAAATCAGCATGCACTCGTACACACGCACAGAGAGAGAGAGAGAAAGAGAGAGAGAGAGAGAGGGAAATATTTTGGGGGATATTAAAAAGGCAGAATATTATATCCCCCCCCCCAAGGAGTAATGGAAAATCTTAGGCAGAAACCACTCCACTCCGCTCCAAGTATCTCCGCCGCCCCCCCCCCCCCAGCAGAAACCAGGTCTGTAGAAATGCAGATGTGATCATCCTTTCAGAAAGACCGGGAGCCAGGAAGCTTGGAGCTGATGGGATTAGAACGACCAAGATCCCTAGAACCAACAACCCCTCGCACCCCCCCCCAAAAAAAAACCCAACACGGGAAGTCAGCCATCAGCCCCCAGCCCCAGGGAAGCAGGATTATGGCCTTTGGGACATCATAGGATTAACCCAGAACCGTCAGAACACCAAAAGGGGGCACACTCAAAAGCCCTCGGGTCAAGGTTCACGTCACAGGAACAGGAAACAACTCCAAACACAAAAAAGCCCAAAAAGGTATTTTAAAAAAACCCACCCCTCCCGGCTACATGTGGACAGTTTTTTTTTTTTTTTTTTCCCAGAGCCATCTTTGTGTCTGGCTCTGCTTTTTTAATAAATGTCAAACCTTCTTTCTAAAGCGGTCTCCATTTTGTTTATTCCCAGCTTGGATTGGACCGATGAAGATTTTTTCTTTCTTTCTTTCAACAGAAACGAACGTGAAACCGAGGAACTGATGAGAGAGGGAGAGGCCCGCCTTGTCCCTGTGGCGCCCAGATTGAACCCGGACAAGGTCTCAGGTGCATTTTATGGCCCTGTTTATTATACCTGGGATGCAGCATGAGCTCATTTGAAGGTTCAAACTTTCCTTCCGGGAAGGTCCCGGAGCTCTTCTAGGGCTGGTGGGGCTGGTGGACAATGACCTAGGCCTTGGACCCCTCCCTCCCCCGCTGGCCACACGCCAACCAATTCTGGAGAAATCGCAAGGTTTAATGTTTGAGAAGCAACCCAAAGTGAAACCGAGGCACAGTAAATAGGTGGAAACGTGATCTATGCCTCGGTTATATACAGAGGTTCACATAACTGGATTGGATCCCTTTTTCCTTCCTATCTTCCCAGGAGCCTCGGAGAAGAAGGCCACCCTGAATAAGGAAGAGGGCCAAACCTGGCATTTGGGGGGGGCTGGGGGGCCAAAAGGGCAGCTTCTCGGAGGCCGACTGGATGCCAGTTCAAAGGAAGACCTGCACTGCTGGATGGGTCCCTCCAACTTCTCAAGTGGAAAATAAAAAATAACAGAATGAAAATGGCTTTGATTTAAAACAGTGGTTCTCAACCTGTGGGTCGCGACCCCATTTGGGGTCGAACGACCATTTCACGGGGGTCGCCAAACAACGCGATCCGCCATTTTTTTCTCAGCCGGCGCAGGGAGCGGCGCCGCGCATGCGCGCCATGCAGGGGGCGGCACCGTGCATGCGCGCCGTGCAGGGGGCAGCCCCGCGCATGCGCGCTGTGCAGGGGCGCCGCCGCGCATGCGTGCTGCGCAGGGGGCGGCACCGCGCATGCGCGCCGCCTGCTTATGACCGGGGTCGCCGGTCTAAAAAGATTGAGAACCACTGATTTAAAAGAAAAGGAAAAATGAATACACTAATGTTTACACTTCTGACAATAATTTACTAAATGTGTGCATTATATAAAATATATGTAATACAGAATGACATACTGTATATGTGGTTAACACCAATTTCCTAGTAAGATCTACCCTAATACCAGGTTCCCCTCGGTGTTTTCATTAATAAACACACTTCGTATCCTTCTGGGTAAATGTTGCATGCAATCTTTTGATTCAAGGACTGCATCATAAAAGGAGCAGACAGCATGAAAGGACTTTGCTTCTGGGATCGGGGTAGGGACACTGAGCCACAGGTGATCTGGATTCAAACCACAAGAGAGCCAGGTCCTGCCTCCCACACATGGCAGGTTCTGACCTCTGGAGTCCTAGTGGACGATCCCTTCACTGTTTAATTTTACCTCAGGATATTCCTGTATTCCTGACTGTCTTGTCTGTTCAAGCATGAGGCGATCTGCGCTGGGATTGCTTGAAGCAAATGTGAAGGGGGCGTCCCCCTTTCTTCCCCCCTTTTTTCTTCTCTGTCTTCTGCCTGCTGTTTAATTTTACCTCAGGATGTTCCTGTGTTCCTGACTGTCTTGTCTGCTCAAACATGAGGCGATCTGCGCTGGGATTGGTTGAAGCAAGTGTGAAAGAGGCGACCCCCTTTCTTCCCGCCTTTTTTTCTTCTCTGTCTTCTGCCTGCTGTTTAATTTTACCTCAGGATGTTCCTGTGTTCCTGACTGTCTTGTCTGCTCAAACATGAGGCGATCTGCGCTGGGATTGGTTGAAGCAAGTGTGAAGGAGGTGTCCCCCTTTCTTTCCGCCTTTTTTCTTATCTGTCTTCTACCTGCTGATTAATTTTACCTCAGGATGTTTCTGAATGTCTGAATGCCTTGTCTGCTCATCCATGAGGCGATCTACCAGTATCTATCTGTCTCTGCTTGCCTGCCTGCCTGCCTGCCTGCCTGCCTGCCTGCCTGCCTATCTATCTATCTATCTATCTATCTATCTATCTATCTATCTATCTATCTATCTATCTATCTATCTATCTATCTATCAGTATCTATCTACCAGTATCTACCTACTTACCTACCTGTCTGTCTACCTCTGTCTTTCTATCTATCTACGTATCTATCTACCTACCTACCTACCTATCTATCGTTTATCGGTATCTGTCTGCTTATCTATCTATCTATCTATCTATCTATCTATCTATCTATCTATCTATCTCTTTCTATGTATCTATCTACCAGTATCTACCTACCTACCTGTCTATCTGTCTTTCTATCTACCAGTATCTATCTACCTACCTACCTTCCTATCTATCGTCTATCGGTATCTGCCTGCCTGCCTGCCTGCCTGCCTGCCTGCCTGCCTGCCTGCCTGCCTGCCTGCCTGCCTGCCTGCCCTATCTATCTATCTATCTATCTATCTATCTATCTATCTATCTATCTATCTATCTATCTATCTATCTATCTATCTATCTATCTATCTATCTATCTATGCCTCCAGGGTTGCTTCCAGCCCTGTCATCCTATGATTCTGAAAGAATCTCCTGCCCGAGCAAGGGGTCTGGACTGGATGACCTCCAGGGTCCCTTCCCACACTTGTCATTCAATTCTGTTCTCTCAGCCAGGGCAGGAGACCCCCACCCCACCCCCCACCCCCAGATTTCGGCTGCGACTTTTTTCCGAGGAGGGGGTCTTCCGAGGAGAAGAAAGTTGGGGCTAGGGGAGGGGGGTCTCTGACCGGTGATGGGGTGGGGGCGCCCCTTGTAACGAGCGGGGAGAAAGCCACTGCAACCCCTAACGCTATGTGTCTGTGCGTCTTTCTGTGTCTGTGTGTGTGTTGTATATCTGTGTGGTGTGTGTGTTTTGTGTGGTGTGTGTGTGTGTTTTGTGTGTTGTGTGAGTGTTGTGTGAGTGTTGTGTGAATGTGTGGTAGTGTGTGGTGTGTGTGTTGTGTGTGTGTTTTGTGTGTGGTGTGTGTCTTTGTGTGTGGTGTGTGTGGTGTCGGTATGTTTGTGTATAAACTGAGAAAATTCTCCTCTGGCTTTTATTTAAGCCGAATGGATAAGGCGACAGAATCAATGTGTGTGTTGTGTGTGTGGTGTGTGGTGTGTGGTGTGTATGTTTGTGTGTTGTGCGTATGTTGTGTTGTGTGTGTATTGTATGTGTGTGTGGTGTGTAGGGTGTGTGTGTTGTGCGGTGTGTGTATGGTGTGTGTGTGTGTGTGTGTGTGTGTGTGTGTGTGTAAACTGAGGAAATTCTCCACTGGCTTTTATCCAAGCTGAATGGTGTGTGCGTTGTGTGTGTAGTGTGTGGTGTGTGTGTTTGTGTGGTCTGTGTGGTGTGTGTTTGTGTGGTGTGTGTGGTGTCTGTGGTGTGTGTTTGTGTGGTGTGTGTGGTGTGTGTGGTGTGTGTGTTGTGCGGTGTGTGTGTGTGTGTGTGTGTAAACTGAGGACATTCTCCTCTGGCTTTTAGAAACGGAGCCCTCCCGTTTGTCGGCACTTTCGCTTACTTTCACTTTCCCTCTCCTTGGGATGGGGGAGGGAGGGAGGGGCGTTCCCCGGCCAAGCCCTCCCTCCCTCCCTCCCTCGCCCCCGCCCGCCCGCTCGGGCCAAAGGCAGCGGGCCATCTCCGCGGCCGGAGCAGCTGCTGATCCCTTCCAGGCGGCGGGGAGATCCAGAGAGAGACATCGATCGCGCGCACCTTTTCCCCGCACCAGCGGCAGCAGCAGCAGCAGCGCAGGTGGAGAGGGGGCCGGAGGAGTCCCCAGGGGGTCTTCGGGGTGGAGGGGGGAGGCGGCGTGGGGGCCAGGGGAGGCGCCCGGGGGGTCCTTCCTCACCAGCGCAGGTGGGGAGGAGGGCGGAGGAGGCCCCAGGGGGGTCTTCGGTGGGGAGAAGGGAGGGGGTCCGCCCAGGGAGAGGCGCAGGTGGGGAGGGGGCGTAGAGGATCCTCCGGGGGTCCTTCCAGAGCAGCGCAGGTGGGGAGGGGGGCAGCGGAGGAGGCCCCGGGGAGGGTCTTCGGTGGGGAGGGGGAGAAGGGGGGTCCGCCCAGGGAGAGGCGCAGGTGGGGAGGGGGGTGGAGGATCCTCCGGGGGTCCTCTTCCTTTTCCCCTTCTCAGGGCTCCGCAGAGACCCCCTCCAGCCCCCCTCCCTTTGCCTCTGCCCCATCCCCCATCTCCCTGGGTAGGGGAGGGGGAACAGGGGGCGCCCCCCTCCCCAAATCAGGGGGTCCGTGTGGGGCGGTCCGAGCAAAGGACACCGGCCCGAACTTGCAACCCCCCCCCGACCCCCCTCCCCGGGTCACGAGGGGGCGGGAGGTGGAAGTGCCCCCCCTTTACGGGGTGATGCCGCTTTTCAGTGGGGGGCCTCTGCTTCGGGTCTCTTTGGGACCCCCCAAAAGTCCCCTGGGAGAAACCTCCTTGTGGGGGGCAAGGGGGGGTCAGGCGTTGCTAGAAAAAAAGGGCAGGAGGGGAGGGGCGGCCCTCCCGTTCCTCTCCCCCCCCCTTTGTTCAGACGTGCCCCCCCAGTTCTCCCTCGCTTTATGAAGGTTGGGGGTCCCCCCATCTTCTCTCTTCTTCCCCCCCCCACAGACTCTGGAAGCCCCCAAGCTCTCAACCGCTGGGAATCATGGACCAGGCAACGTGGCAGCCCGCCAGGGTAAGGTCTCTTGCAAGATTGTGTGTGTGTGTGTTTGTGTGTGCGTGCGCCCGTCAATGTTTCTGGGGGGGGAAGGGGAGGTGTTCTGCTTCTGTGGGGCAGGATCGGGGGCCCGGACAAGCATCCAGGGGCCGCTTTGGACCCCCATTTGCCCCCCCAAAAAAAACCAGTGCTATCTGCTTCTTGTAAGGATAGGAGGGGGCGAGGGGGATTCCACTCCTGAATTTTGCAATGTGCAACGCCCCCCAAGCCCCCTCCCACATTCCCCCCCTTGCTTGGTCCGCTCTCAGCCCTCCCCCCTTTAGCTAGGGGGGTGGGTGGGTGGGGGCTCCAGAGCAGCTTCAGAGCCATGCCTTAAATAGGGTGGGGGCTCCAGACCAGTTTCTGAGCCATGCCTTAAATAGGGTGGGGGCTCCAGACCAGCTTTGGAGCGATAGCTTAAATGGGGTGGGGGGCTCCAGAGTGGCTTCTGAGCGATGCCTTAAATAGGGTGGGGGCTCCAGACCACCTTCTGAGCGATGCCTTAAATGGGGTGGGGGCTCCAGAATAGCTTCTGAATGATGCCTTAAATGGGGTGGGGGGCTCCAGACCAGCTTTGGAGTGATGCCTTAAATGGGGTGGGGGCTCCAGAATAGCTTCTGAGCGATGCCTTAAATAGGGTGGGGGCTCCAGAGTAGCTTTGGAGTGATACCTTAAATGGGCTGGGGGCTCCAGAATAGCTTCTGAGCGATGCCTTAAATAGGGTGGGGGCTCCAGACCAGCTTTGGAGCGATAGCTTAAATGGGGTGGGGGGCTCCAGAGTGGCTTCTGAGCGATGCCTTAAATAGGGTGGGGGCTCCAGACCACCTTCTGAGCGATGCCTTAAATGGGGTGGGGGCTCCAGAATAGCTTCTGAATGATGCCTTAAATGGGGTGGGGGGCTCCAGACCAGCTTTGGAGTGATGCCTTAAATGGGGTGGGGGCTCCTTTGTGAGTGATGCCTGGGGGGCTCCAGACCAGCTTTGGAGTGATGCCTTAAATGGGGTGGGGGCTCCAGAATAGCTTCTGAGCGATGCCTTAAATAGGGTGGGGGCTCCAGAGTAGCTTTGGAGTGATACCTTAAATGGGCTGGGGGCTCCAGAATAGCTTCTGAGCGATGCCTTAAATGGGGTGGGGGCTCCAGACCAGCTTTGGAGCGATAGCTTAAATGGGGTGGGGGGCTCCAGAGTGTCTTCTGAGTGATGCCTTAAATAGGGTGGGGGCTCCAGACCACCTTCTGAGCGATGCCTTAAATGGGGTGGGGGCTCCAGAATAGCTTCTGAATGATGCCTTAAATAGCGTGGGGGGCTCCAGAATAGCTTCTGAATGATGCCTTAAATGGGGTGGGGGGCTCCAGACCAGCTTCTGAGCGATGCCTTAAATAGGGTGGGGGCTCCAGAGTAGCTTTGGAGTGATACCTTAAATGGGGTCGGGGCTCCAGACCAGCTTCAGAGCCATGCCTTAAATGGGGTGGGGGCTCCAGACCAGCTTTGGAGCGATAGCTTAAATGGGGTGTGGGGCTCCAGAGTGGCTTCTGAGCGATGCCTTAAATAGGGTGGGGGCTCCAGAGCAACTTTGGAGCGATGCCTTAAATGGGGTGGGGGCTCCAGAATAGCTTCTGAGCAATGCCTTAAGTGGGGTGGGGGCTCCAGAATAGCTTCTGAGCGATGCCTTAAATGGGGTGGGGGCTCCAGACCACCTTCTGAGCGATGCCTTAAATGGGGTGGGGGGCTCCAGACCAGCTTTTGAGCGATACCTTAAATGGGGTGGGGGCTCCAGAATAGCTTCTGAATGATGCTTTAAATGGGGTGGAGGGGTCCAGACCAGCTTTTGAGCGATAGCTTAAATGGGATGGGGGCTCCAGAATAGCTTCTGAGCCATGCCTTAAATGGGATGGGGGCTCCAGAATAGCTTCTGAGCCATGCCATAAATGGAGTGGGGGCTCCAGAGCAGCTTTGAAGCGATGCCTTAAATGGGATGGGGGCTCCAGACCACCTTCTGAGCGATGCCTTAAATGGGGTGGGGGAGTCCAGACCAGCTTCTGAGCGATGCCTTAAATGGGGTGGGGGCTCCAGACCACCTTCTGAGCGATGCCTTAAATGGGGTGGGGGCTCCAGACCACCTTCTGAACGATGCCTTAAATGGGGTTGGGGGCTCCAGACCACCTTCGGAGCGATGCCTTAAATGGGGTGGGGGCTTCAGACCAGCTTTTGAGCGATACCTTAAATGGGG